>NC_143082.1:1803214-1953482 GCF_052426305.1 Pelodiscus sinensis
TCCAAACAAACAGCTTGGCGTTGCCCTGCTGAAGAACTGCCAGGTTTTGATTTGTCCGACGGATGCAGGCCGGATGGCAGGCAGAAAAGCAAACCGAACATTGGGGATAAAGAAGAAAGGGATAAAGAAGAAGACAGAAAATATTCTGTGGCCTCTCTATATAACTCCATGAGATGCCTATAGTAAGATGAAGGCCTATGACATAAGCCAGTAAATCCACCTAACCACAGTGCCTACATCTTGAATATTGGGTGCAGCTGTGATGGCCCCATCTCAAAAGAAAGCTCTTGGAATTGGGAAAGGTTCAGGAAAGGGCAAAGACAAATAAAGAGGTTATGGAACAACTGCCGTATGAGGACAGAGTAATGAGACTGGGACTTTCAGTCTGGAAAAGAGACAGCGAAGTGGGACATGGTAGTGAGCTAGAAAATCATTGTATGGAGAGTGAACAAAGAAAAGTTCTTTACTCACAACACGAGAACTAGGGGTCACCAAATGGAACTAATAGGCAGCAGATTTAAAACAAGCAAAAGGGAGTATTTCGTCTCACAATTCATAGAATCCTAGAGCTGGCAGAGACCTCAGGAGGCATCAAGTCCAGCCCCCTACCCAAAGCAGGACCAACCCCAACTAAATCAACCCAGCCAGGGCTTTGTCAAGCCGAGACTTAAACACCTCTAGGGATGGAGATTCCACCCCCTCCCTAGGGAACCCATCCCAGTGCTTCCCCACCTGCCTAGGGAAATAGTTTTTCCTAATATCGAACCTAGACCTCCCCTACTGTAACTTGAGACCATTGCTCCTTGTTCTGCCATCCCTCACTACTGTGAACAGCCTTTCTCCATCCTCTTTGGAACCTCCCTTCAGGGAGTTGAAGGCTGCTATCAAATCCCACCTCACTCTTCTCGTCTGCAGACTAAACAAACCCAAATCCCTCAGTGTCTTCTCATCGATCATGCGCTCCAGCCCCCTCATCATTTTGGTCGCCCTCCGCTGGACCCTCTCCAGTGCGTCCACATCCTTTGTATAGTGGGGGGCCCAGAGCTGGATACAATGCTCTCGATGTGGCCTCACCAGAGTCGAATAAAAGGGAATAATCACTTCTCTGGATCTGCTGACAATGCTCCTCCTAATGCAGCCTAATGGCTCCTCCTAATGCCATTAGCCTCCTTGGCTACAAGGGCGCACTGTTGACTCATCTCCAGCTTCTTAGTCACTGTAACCCCCAGGTCCTTTTCTGCAGAACTGCTACTTAGCCATTCAGTCCCCAGCCTGTAACAATACTTGGGATTCTTCCATCCCAAGGGCAGGACTCTGCATTTGTCCGTGTTGAACCTCATCAAATTTCTTGTGGCCCAATCCTCTAATCTGTCTAGGTCACTCGGGACCCTATCCCTGCCCTCCAGTGTATCTACCTCTCCCCCTAGCTTAGTGTCATCTGCAAACTTGCTGAGGATGCAACCCATCCCCTCATCCAGATCATTCATAAAAATGTAGAACAAAACCGGTCCTAGAACCGATCCTTGGGGCACTCCGCTAGAAACCGACCGCCAACCTGACATCGAGCTGTTGATCGCTACCCATTGGGCCTGACAATCTAGCCAGCTTTCTATCCACCTTACAGTCCATTTATCCAATCCATACTCCCTTAACATGCTGGCAAAAGTATTGTGGGAGACCGTATCAATTCAGTCAGTCTGTGGAACTCCTTGCCAGAAGATGTTGTGAAGACCAAGACTACAACAGGATTAAAAATGCGCTAGATACCTAAGCAGCTCCTTTTTGGGGAACCCTCTACTGGTAAACGCTCGCGTGGTGGACAGAGGAAACGTTACAAAGATACACTCAAGGCCTCCCTGAAGTTGTTCAGAATTGATACAACCATCTGGAAATCGCTGGCACACAACCGCCCTGCCTGGCACAATCTCATCCACAAGGGATGCCAAGCTCTCGAAGCAAGGCGCATCTCTGAAACACAACACAAGCGCATGCTGCGCAAGTCCAAAGCTACCAGCGCAACGATTGCAATGCCTACACGTCTGCCCGACATGTTCCAGGACACTTGGTGCCCGAATTGGCCTGATAAGTCATCTTCGGACACACTGTATCCAATCTCAAAGCACTTAGTGGTGTTGAGGTCTTCATCGACCACGATGGACGAACAACGAAGATAAATTCATGGCGTCTAGGTCCATCAATGGCTATTACCCAGGATGACCAGGGATGGTGTCCGTAGAGCCTCTGCCAGAAGCTAGGAGTGGGCAGCAGGATGGACTGCTTGGTGATGACTTGCTCTGTTGGCACCTGGCATTGGTCACAGTTAGAAGACAGTATTGGGCTTGGGTGGAGCTTTGATCTGGCCCAGTGTAGCCATTGTCCCATGGGAGATGTGGACACATGGAAAATGAGGCAACGCCTGTGTGTGATACAATGGAGCACGTCCTGTCTGGAGTGTCCTCTCCTTCCTTTGCTGCGTCCCGAGGGTATTCACCAGCTCGGCGGTAGGCTGGCTATCAAGCCTAGGCCGAGTTGCTGCTTCCTACCCAAGCCACACGAAAGAAGATGAGACTGATCTGACTTGGTGCTCAGTTTTCCATTAGGGCAGTTCCAAGAGTTTGTGGGATTCATTGGGCACTTGCGTCTGTGGAGAAGAGTCGGATACAATCTGGGTGACAGTGTGTTTGTGTTTTGGTTGCAGGAATCCTTCTCGGAGCACTTAGGTTTCACTGGCGGTATTGTGCAGGGGTAAGTCGAATGTGTTTGCGCTTTCCAGAGGAGGGTATTGGTAGTTTGCGTGGTGTGGTTTCAGTGAAGAATTACTCGGACTAGGCTAGTGGATTAGTGTACCAAGAACTGGGAGTTCTCATTTGCATGCTTGGATGATGCATTTTTAGCCTCTGGTTCTCACCTATTTCCAATCCTTTCCTATAAACTAGACTAGACCTGTACCGAGCATCTGGCAAATTTGAGCTCCTAGACCGGATCCTTCCCAAGCTACGAGCCACCAACCATAAGGTGCTGCTATTCTGTCAGATGACCTCTCTCATGACCATCATGGAAGACTACTTTGCATACCGTGGCTTCAAATACCTCAGGCTGGATGGTGAGTGTCACTGGTAACCGAGCGACAAGCATTCACCTCTGGAATGCTGTGTACATGCGCTGATCGGTAGTTTACACCCTGCATGTATAGCTACGCAGCAGTCCGGGAACAGCCCTGCTTCCAGTACTCATCACCGCGCACTGTGATTATCAGCACACGTGAAACATGCACGAAACTAACAGTGCTGTGAATAAAAATAAAGCCCGGACTATTGTACGCAATAGCATGATGTGCTGGCTCTGGGAGAAGCTGGTGGGATTATGCTGTTGCAATATTGTCAGGGCACACCTGCTCCTGGACATGTTCCTTCCTTAACCTATGATTGGGAAAAAGGCTTGCCAGGGTTGCACATACCTTCTGCTTTTTTCTTTTAAGATTACATTAGGGAGGTGATTTACTGCGCTAATCCATCCTGCCGTCTTCCACCTCTTCTGTCAGGGAGCGTCCTGTTCTGTAGGCTAACGTGCATAGGCCTTGTGCTGTCTCTTGGAATTAGCCTTCTTCTGGGGTTTTGTAACCTGCTGCCTTTGGTGCATTGATCCCCTTACGTGACATGTTATGTCCTGGAAGATCCCAAAGGACTTTCCAACCTGGTGCACAAGATGCATGCACAGACCTCAGGTTGCTGCCATGACTGCTGATTTTGGGCACTACAGTATTGGCAGTGTCTATCTTGAGTCGTCTCCACTGGGCCTGGTTTTCAGGGGATGGGTTCTCAACACTTTGAGCACTGTGGAACCCCTCTGTGCTCTGTGGAGTCCTGAGTCCATTTTAAATAGGAAACATGGCCCGGCGGGAACCAGTAACCTCCTTCGTCTCCCTGGGCTTCTAGGGACCACTAAAGCTGAAGACCGTGGCATGCTGCTGAAAACCTTCAATGAGCCAGGCTCTGAGTATTTCATTTTCCTGCTGAGCACGCGAGCCGGTGGGCTGGGACTGAACTTGCAGTCTGCAGATACCGTGATTATTTTTGACAGCGACTGGAATCCGCACCAGGTAAAGAGATGCCGCTGGATTGATGGGGATCCCCGGCGGGGTTGTGGGTGGATCTTTCCAGAGGCACGTGAGACCACGTCTTGCGTTTCTCAGATAACGCGGGGGGGAGGACTAGTGTCCCGCTCAGGGCTTGGATGGACTGTGTGCCTGTCATGCTAGGCTGTCCCCACAAGGCTCGAAGAGTGCGGCTCCACCTGGGTTAGAATAGCACCGAGGACACCGCAAGCCGGCTTTTCATTCGGGTTAGCGGCTTGAGTTCGGCCTCAGGCTGCCTTCAAGGCTTTCACTCGAGTTGCCAGGCTCAGCCAGGTTGCCATGTAAATTAGCTAGCGTGGGTGGGTGTGTCAGAATTGAGAGCACTCTTGGGGGGAGGGGCCATTGCAGTAGGTGCCGCCTGCACTGCTGCTTTTCCCCATCATCCTCCCGGCTGCCTTTGCAGTGCCAGCACTCGCGTCTTGCCATGCTCTGTGCATCTCCATGCCACGGCCTTGAGATGCGAGTGCAGCCCAGGGCCCAGTACCAGCATCTGCTCACACTCTACTGGTCTCCCCTTTGTCTCCGCTCCGACACAGCGTGGGCTGTGGGGAGAGCCTCCTGTGGCTGATCCGTAATTATCACGAGCGGTGCTAATTAACGTGATTAACCTCCTTCACTATCCCTGCTAAACTGCTAAAGATCTCTCTGTCCCGCCCACTCCACATACTGTATGAAGACACCGAGGCCGCCAGCTCACCAGGTCTGCTAAGAACCCCTGCGTAGACACTTGGCTCTTGCAGGTATAGCAGCTTGAGCAGCTCTCAGCAGTTTGTGCCAGCTAGCCAGCCTGTTTTGTCTGAATTGCTAAGTACAAGAGCAGTCAGCAAAACGAGCTGCTTTCGTTAAACTTCCCCAGTGGCTGTACCAGAACCCTCGGGGCCATTGAGGTCCTCCAGGTAGCTCTGGGAGGCAGGCGTCCGTCCCGTTCCTGTCACGTACCGAAAGGCTTGGAGAGTGAGGTTTAAATCACCCTGCAAACAGCGTGCTCCCCTCTTCAGGATTTGCAGGCCCAGGACCGAGCGCACCGTATTGGGCAGCAGAACGAGGTGCGTGTGCTCCGCCTCTGCACCGTGAACAGCGTTGAGGAGAAGATCCTGGCTGCAGCCAAGTACAAGCTGAATGTGGATCAGAAAGTCATCCAGGCCGGCATGTTCGACCAGAAATCCTCCAGCCACGAGCGGAGAGCTTTCCTCCAGGCCATCTTGGAGCACGAGGAGCAGGACGAGGTAAGGGGTGGTGCAGGCTGCCCTCTCTGCTACTGCACAGCGTGACTGGTGAACGCGTGGCTGGCTTTTGCTCCGCTGCTCTATGTCCCCGAGGCCAAGGGCATGTGGGCTGGAAGGAAAGAGCATGAACACTTGTTTCTCTTTTGAAGTGAATTTTAGTGTCGGTGAAAAGTGCCGGATTGACAGCCCTGGAGACTGAAGTCCTCTATTTATCCACAGAACAGATACAGCACGGGCAGCGGCAGTGGCAGTGCGAGCTTCCCCCACACTGCCTCAACCCTGTGCCTGAACCCTGACTTGGAGGAACCACCTCTAAAGGTGAGAGGGGTAGTTCAGTCTCCATGCCCATTCAATCCTCGGCCTCACTGCTGAGACTGCCAACAAAGGTGCCAGCTCTGCTGGTGGTCTCTTGCAACGTGGAAACCTGTCCACTAGACACTGGACTGAGACCACCAAACTCATTTCACACAGACAGCCACACAGGCGTCAGATGGTAGCAATGATCAGTGTTCGGTTTCCAGCATACGAACTGCCGCGGCGTCTTCTCTCGCCATTAAGCCGGGCGTTTGAAATCTTGCAGGAAGAAGATGAAGTTCCTGATGATGAAACGGTCAACCAGATGATTGCCCGTCACGAAGAGGAATTTGACCTTTTTATGGTGAGCGTGGCTGAGGCCATGGAAGAGAACTGAGCCTGCCTCTCTCCCGGTAACGCAGGCAGTGGTTTTGCTGAGAAGGGTTGAGCTCCTTATGTTTGAGCAAACTTTGACTCGAGTAAGGAGTAGGGGTCTGATCAGTAGAGCAGTAGGGCCTGAATCAGGACTTCTGGGTTCTGTTCCTGGCTTTGTGAGGGGAGCAGGGTCTAAAGGTTTGAGCAGGCTCTGCCCGGTCTTCGTTGCCCTCAGCTTGCCTGAGATCTGATGGGGAAAATCCTTACTGTACAGTGCTACTGCCGTGTGTTGACGTGCATTGAAAGCTTCAGCTGAAAGGTGATAGGAGAGGCAGCGTGTGGAGTTCTGTAGAGTGTTCCCTATGTCTCAGTGAGCGCACCAGATTCCTTTAGACAACGACACACCTCAGCGTGAGAGATGCATGTGGAGGAGCGGGTCTGGCCGGGTCTGCCCCCGGCTTGCCCATCAGACGTTCTGGGCTCTGGTGATGAGCCCGGACAAGCCAAAAACCGGGCAATGGGCTGGAGAAGCTGACGGACGCTGCAGCAGCACAAACGATGTGTCCCCTGGGACAGGCCAGCCTTAGTGAAGACGGGGGGACGAGATGCCGCGCAGGACTAGCTCTTTTCTGTCTCCGGTTCTGCTGATCGCGGCTAGCGTCTTGTTCCGCCGAGGATTAGCCTCACGCCAGCTCGCTTGGGGGCGCGGCTCTTAGCCTGGTGTGGCATATGAGCTGTGGTGCATCCGTAGATACCCAAATAGTTGCTGCACATACTGCGTGTTCCCGCTGCGGCTCCCCCCACAAAGAGCTTTGCCCTCAGAGATGGCAGCTGGCGTGGCTCCTGCATGGCTGAGATATGCCGGAGGCTGCACGGCAGCATTCTCTGCTCCTTGGTACCTGCCGGATGCCAGAGCCAGCTGTCCGTTCCACAGCCAAGCTCAGTTGCACACTGGTCCATCGGGGGTCAGCTGCGTGACCCTCGGCGCCTGCCTCGACTCCGCAGGCCAGCTAGCCCCCAGTAGATGCGTTCGGGGTGGCCCCAGCCCCTTCTGTCGCTCTGCCAGCGGCCCCCCTCCCCCCAGCAAACCCCTCTTATTTTAGCGCATGGACCTGGACCGCAGGCGGGAGGAAGCGCGCAATCCAAAGCGCAAGCCCCGTCTCATGGAGGAGGATGAGCTGCCCTCCTGGATCATCAAGGATGATGCTGAGGTGGAGCGGCTGACGTGTGAGGAGGAGGAGGAGAAGATGTTTGGGCGAGGCTCACGTCACCGCAAAGAGGTGGACTACAGCGACTCGCTTACCGAGAAGCAGTGGCTCAAGGTATACATGGTACAGCATCGTTCTCCAATGACCTTCTCATCTACGTGCTCCTGGGGTTTGTGTGCGCTGCAGGAAATACCCAGTACTGGAGGCTCTGGTGTCGCGTAGCTCAAAACCAGCCCGCTCTGGGTGGGCGCTTGAGTCCCTCGGCACCCTTCCTTCCCACCTGGCGGAAGGTGCCTCTTCCAAATCCCCCACGTGCTCCTAGCCAGTGACGCACGGGACGCCTCGGCCCATTCGCTTGCCACCAACCATTTCTGCGCTAGGGTCCGTTTCTGGTTCGCCATCCGAGGCTGGTACTGGGTATTTGAAAAAGTCCCCTCCCCACAGCACAGGGCTTGAGGGGCTGAAACACTCGACGCCAGGCCAGAGCTGCCTGCTCCTGTAACGGCCGCCGAGTCTCCCAGGCAGGTGGGTGGGAGAGGCCCCACTGGGAGCCATCCGGGGGAGTCTGCTTGTTTGAGCAGCAGCCAGGAGAGGGGCTGCCCCAGCTCCCAGGCTAAGGGGGATCATTCCAAGACTGGGCTCTGAGTGCGTCTGGGGCAGGAGGCGCTGCCCCCTCTTCCTTCCGTGGGGGGGAAGCCAGGAGACTTCCAGCCACCACTTCCAAGAATGCGAGAGCATTGGCAGGTGCTGTTGCAAGGGGTCCCCGTAGGACCAAGTCTGAGAAGCCCTTTTCTGCAACAGCTTGAGCTAAGGTCTCCGGTTGGGAGGAGGGGCGGACGGGACGGCTCCAGCCCCACTGGGCAGCCGGCTCTTTTCAGTGCAGCAGATTAAAAGGCTTCCTACAAATGGCCATGCTTAGGGTTGGCCAGGCACCTCCCTCGCCCCTTTGCCCAGCAGTCTCCGTGCTAGCGGCCGCTCTGTGCTCCCCTCCGTAGGCCATAGAGGAGGGCACGCTGGAGGAGATCGAGGAGGAAGTTCGTCAGAAGAAATCTTCCCGCAAGCGCAAGCGAGATGTTGACGTTGGCTCTGCCACCCCGACTACCAGCACCCGCAGCCGAGACAAAGACGACGACAGCAAAAAGCAGAAAAAGCGCGGCAGGCCTCCGGCCGAGAAGCTCTCCCCAAACCCCCCCAACCTCACCAAAAAAATGAAGAAGATTGTGGATGCTGTGATTAAATATAAGGACAGGTAAGAGAAGCGGCCTGGGTTGCACAGGGTCCCCTGCACAGGGTCTGCGGGGGGCGGGAATGGGGGGAGCCTGGTCCCAGCCTGGGCAGTCTGTGTGGTTCCCCGTCTCTGCAATGGGCAGAGCTCTCCTGCCTTCCCAGGCGCTCTGACAGAGCACACCAAGTACCGCCAGCTCCTATCCCAGGGGGGAGGCTCGTCTCTGCTGCGGGGTCCGACTCGCAGAGCGTGTCATGCAGTGAAGGCAATGGCAGGAGGGTGGACCCAGGCTGCATGTTGTACAAGCTTTGGGAGTCAGGCTGCGATTGCCTCGTCCCGCCCAGCGTGCGCCTGGCCCGCGGGCAAACTGCAGCAGCTGGCAAATCCAGCCACTGTGCCGCTGATCTCAGACGCCTTTGTCTCCAGCAATCCGCTTCTCTGCTAGGTCCATGTAGGCTTGACACGGCCTCGTGGCGCACGCCTGCCATCGGGGTTCTGCTGGACAAGCGCCATGACAGCTCCGCTAATGGCATCATGGCCGAGAGGCACGCGAGGCCCTGCGGCGCTCTTCTAGCTAGCACGGCAGAGAGCTGCCAGCGTGGGCGGTGTTAGGAGGGGTTTGCAGTTCAGGCGTTAACAATGCAGAGACGTTCGACCCTGGTCTGTGTGAATCAGTCTGAACTTTTCAAACTATTTCCTGTGTGGGTTTCTAGCCTCTTTGACTTGGCCCATGAACACGTCCTTTCTCTAGCCTTTACTTTTGATTAATTGACTCAGAGTCTGGAAAAATTCCCTGGCTCGAGGGACGTATTCAATGTCTCTGAGTTTAGAGCCTTCGTGACTGGCCGTAGTGCTTAGAGCACATGCTGGAAGAGGCATTTTTGAGTTGGTGCCTGCGTTGCTGAGACGCTCTGGAGCAGTCTGCACCACCCCGTATCTCAGGAGCCTTTAAAGAAACAGCAAGGCTTTCCCCGTCCCGCGTCCAGCCAGACCACTGCTTTTCCTCTTGGTACCTGAATACCCCACTGGATTTTGTGCAGCCTAGAAAAAGAGATGGAGACCGGGGCCTGCTGTCTGATAGTTGCCGTAGCGACCGTTCAGCAAGACGGTACCCAGCCCTGCCCCTTCTTGGCTAGCGTATTTGATTGTCTGTCCCTCAGCACGGAGCGTGCGACAGGAAGGCCGCGTGTCTTGCGGGTTTTGTGAGCCGTTCTGCGTGGCAGGCTGGGAGCTGCGGCCCTGCTGATGGGGGAGGGGATTGACTCTGTCTTTGATCTTGTATTTCTTCCTTGCTTTGTAGTAGCAGTGGACGCCAGCTTAGCGAAGTCTTCATCCAGCTGCCTTCTCGCAAGGAGCTCCCCGAGTACTATGAGCTCATTCGCAAGCCAGTGGATTTCAAGAAGATCAAGGTAACCCTGCTGGCCTCAGTGGGTGTCTGGCACCAGCAAGACTCTTACTTCATGTCCTTCATCAGGATTTAATGCAGTTCAGTGCGTCCGAAACAGCCACAGCCCACGCCCAGCCCTTCTCTTCTCCTGGTCAGCCACCCACGCTACCCTGGCCACTCCTTACGGGCCCGCCTGTGCCCTGGTCTTTACTCAGTCGTTTCCATCTTTGCCTGGCCCTGGCCTAGCCCATGAGCTGGGACCGGCCCCCCAAATCCCCCTCGCCACGTCTGTCCTTCTCCACCATCCGAAACCTCCCCTGAGCTCCTGGCTGCGCAGTAAATGGAGGGGAATGCAGCCCTCCCGCCCCCCGCCAGAGCCCCCTAGGGCCTTTAGCACCTCTAGCCACGCTGCCAAGTGCTCTGGGCCAGCCTCCTCGAGACCAGCCCGAACGGGTTCATCTGCCAGGCCCCCTCCCTGTCTCCCCTGCGCTTGTGTTCTGAGAGCTGGGCTGCCAGCCACTGCCCCGGGGAACTGCTGCTAGGTCGGCCGGGGAACCAGCCTTTTGTTCTGTCGCGTCTTAGCCTGGCCTCCACTGCCGCGCATGCAGCGAGGTGCTAACTGCCCTGGCGCGGAGGCGGGAATGAAAGCGGAGGCCGACGGGCCTGAGTCTGGGAGCAGCATTCTCAGCCGCTAAAAGCCAGCTGAGGGAGCGTGTGCAAAACACCCTCCTATTCGGATCCTCCCTCCACCTTCGCAGCAGCGCCCCAGCCCGGCCTGGGCTCCACCCAGGCTTTTCCTGACTGCTCCCTGCAACTGCTTCCCCCGTGCACACCTCCACACCTGCCACGCCACCCTGGCCAAGCGCTTGCTCACACCTGTCCCAGGCAGAGTCCCTGTAGAGTGTGGGCCTCTCCCTGGATGGTGCAATTAACCTCTGCACATCTGTGCGCTAAATGGGGGGGGGGGGATTTCCTTCTAGCTTGGGCATGAGCCTTCGCCCTGTTCAGTCTTAGATAGTAAGTGGGGAGGTCTCCTGGCATCTGGCAGCTGCCCTTTCTGTTTGGTGCCCTTTGCCCCAGGCGGGGATTCTTCGTGCGCAGGTCAGACTTTTCTTACCTTCAGGGGGAAAGGACGAGATCAAGAATGGGCCTGGCATGACCAACCACGATCAGGGCTTACAGGCCAGAGCCGGGCGCGTGGTGAGGGGAGGGGGAGCACCAGGCGTTGAATCGCTGGCCGCACTGGGCATGTTTCTGACCTTTGCCCCCTTTCCAGGAGCGCATCCGCAACCACAAGTACCGCAGCCTGAACGACCTGGAGAAGGACATCATGCTGCTGTGTCAGAACGCACAGACCTTTAACCTGGAGGGCTCCCTGGTAAGGTGCTGCCCTCCCCTCCGCCCAGGGAGCGGTTGGGACTTCCAGGGGGCGGACTTAGAATCCCGTTAGATGGGCCAACCTGCTCTTCCTTAGCAGAGCTGCAAAGCCGGTCTGGCGGAAGCCGGACTATCCCCCAGCACGGCCGGCGCTGAATGCCCTGCCTGGGGAGCGAGCTGGCACCCGGGAGATGGAGCAGGTGTCGTGCTGTGGGGAAGGGCACCCGGCCCTCTGGTGCCTTGCGCAGGGGGTGGGGGTCAGGAGCCAGGGCTCCCTCCAGGAGGGGACCCGCCCCGACTCAGCCAGGCCGCCTTGGCTTCCCCCTCCAGATCTACGAGGACTCCATAGTGCTGCAGTCTGTCTTCACCAGCGTGAGGCAGAAAATCGAGAAGGAGGAAGACAGCGAAGGTGAGGAGAGCGAGGAGGAGGAGGAAGGAGAAGAGGAAGGATCTGAATCCGAGTGTAAGTACTCGTGTGTGCGCGCCTGCTGCTCCCCTGAGCGGGGGTGTGCGTGTGTGTGCGTGTGTGTGCGCCCGCGCCCACCATGTTCTGCCCTCGCTGCACACGGGGAAAGGTACCAGCCAGTTAGGGAGCACACTGAGGCCGTGGCCCCTGCCCTCCCCTCCCTGCTCCAGCACAGGACTGAGGCACATTGGCAGGGCACTGTGGCTGGGGGAAGCGTGCACTGCCCTGCCCATGTTGTCTCTGTTCTGGGGCAGGGCGAGGACGGCAGGCGCCAGGCCTGGGAGGGGGGGGGCAGTGCATGCTGTTCTCTGCATGGGGCGTAACCTCACGATTGCTTTCTAGGCCACAGCTGCTCAGCCAGGTAGGTCGGGAGCTCTCCAGCAGCAGCTGAGTTACAGGCCAGGATGCAGCGGGGGGGAGGCCCAGGGCCTGGTGTTGCCTTTGCTCTGGTTGAGGGCAGCCATTGGAGGTAAGCAGACGGCACCGCTGCCGCCCCGAGCTGCCACGCGCTCCCTGCCTGCCGTAGCCGCACGGGTCTGACGTGCCGCGCAGCTCTGTGGCCGTGTCCAGCCTGCCCTTGTCCGTGCTCAGACGCCATCTCCTTGCGCTTCCCCACAGCTCGCTCTGTCAAGGTGAAGATCAAGCTGGGCAGGAAGGAGAAAGCACAAGACCGGCTGAAGGGTCGCAGGCGCACCAGCCGCGGCTCCCGGGCCAAGCCAGTCGTTAGTGACGACGACAGTGAAGAGGAGCAGGAAGAGGTAACTACCCAGTTGTCCACCGCCACCCAGGGGCTTCCTGGAACCTTGCGTGGGCCTTGCCTGGAGCTGGACTGTAACAATTTGCCTTCTGCGGCTTGGCCTTTGCCGAGCACCTGTCGCGGGGCCGGGCCGGGGGGGAGGAGCCGAGCCCCATTCCAAAGCAAAGACTGAGCACTCGGGAACGCTGAGGGGAGAAACGGTCCCTACTCAGCCAGCCCTGGAATCTCCCCCTCATCTCCCCTCCCTTTCCTCTTGTCTTCCAGGATCGCTCAGGAAGTGGCACCGAAGATGATTAAGCAACATTCCATGGTCCAGCCCCCAGAGGCAACCTCGGCAGAGCGGCCGCGCCGTGTCCCTGTAGCTCTAACGGGTAGCAACGAGTGTAGTGTCAGACTTCAGTAACTGTATCCAACTCTTCCCTATTGATCCTGCAGAGCAGCTGTAGGACTGTGTGTGTCCTGCCTTGTCCTGACCTCGGTAGCGTTGTTACAGCATTAACTGGTTCCGAGAATCGCGGATGGGGGAACACTCGGGATCTTTCCTTTGATGGCAGTACTGTTTCAGTGGCAGTATTGAATCGCTGTAGTTGTAAGCTGTGGATGCATGTGTGTAGCAGTCCACTCCTAGTACTGTATTTTATGAAACAGGTCGAGCCGCCAGCTGCCTGCCATTCGACCGGGGGCGGCGGTGACTGTGTGTGTCAATGTCACTGGATTTCAAACAGTAATAAATTAAACAGAAGGTTAATTTTTCAGCTGGGTTTTTCTGGCTCACTGGAAATGTGCGTTGAGTTAATGGGGCCCCACCACCCCCCTTCCTGCAGCTGCCTGACCTGGCCATCAGCTGCCCCCCCTTTGATTCCCCCAGAAATGCTCTTGAGCTGGCCCCCCTGTTAGCTTGGCAGCTGTAGGGGGCAGGATGCATCGAGACCTTCTGCCTCTTTGCTTGCTCCAGCACCGCAGGCATTTGCCCCCTGGGTTCCGATCCACCCAGGGGTGCCTGGGCCTGTTCCGTAGGGGCTGCTCCAGTCCGGGCCGTGTAGCCCGTGAGACCCAGCATTAAGCTCTGCAGCACCTAGCCGACCTGCCGCAGCCGCCCCAGGATCTACATGGTGAGCCCGTCACTTAGCATCCGCCCTCGGTGCTGGCACCAGGAGGGCTGGGTGAGGCCCCTGGCAGGCTCCCCTGCCTCCGTTCCTGGGATGGTTTCTTTGCACCCCCCAGGCTGGCGATTTCCGGGGTTGCACTGACCACCACTCAGGTTTGGCGCACGGTTCTGGGCTCACTTTCACAGCCTGCCTGGCCTCAGGGCTTGGCGCCAGCCGGGAGCCTGCAGAGGGGCCAGGCAGTTCCTGTCCTGCCCGCGAAGTCCACTAGGTGGGGTTGCAGTCAAGCGCAAGCCCCGATCTCCGAGGGGTCCCGTGTCCGGGCAGGAGCCGCGCACAGAGGGCTGCTCCGGCAGGGCGGAGGCGGCGAGTGCGGGGCCCTTCCCCGGTGATGAGAGCCTAAAGGGGAAGGCCTTGCTGCACCGAGCCTTTCCCAGGCCCTATTCCGGCCCAGCCCTGCGGCCTCCGGCTCGCTGGCGCCTCCCCGCTCCGCAGCTTCTCGCTGCAGTCCACTTCAGCAGCAGGGCTTGCGCGTCCGGCGGGCGCTGCTCTCCGACGCTGACGGCTCTTGCCGTCTGGTTCGTGTTCAGGTCGCCTGTGGCGCACTGTCTGGTTTGGCCGGGGCACTTGGCCACGGGGCATCATTAGCCCAGCGTGGCAGACCTTGCGTGGATCGAATTCCTCTCGCTAGCTCTGCTGTAACGCTCCCATCTCGATGTGCGTTTCCCTGCCTTCCAATTTGTCCACTTCATGCATCTCACGAAGCCGGCGGCCCATGCCAGCCTAAGCCCTAAGAAATCCAGCACAGGGCCAGCGTGGGCACAGAGCGCCCACCTGCAGGAGCTGGGAAGGTGCAGGGTAGGGTTTGTTTATCACCAATGAATTGTTCACGAGGGTTTCTTGTAATGCTTCGTGCCCTATAAGCACCTTGTAGGGGCAGGCAGGGAACGAATCCACCTCTTGGTGTCTGAATTCTCTGCCTTCCCCCAGCTCCCTGCTGCCCTTTCCTCTGTGGCTGCCAGCGCAACCGTCTTTTCCACCCAATAGCTGTGGCTGTTGTGATGATGGAGATGGTGGGTGGGGAGGAGCAGTTAACAGTAGCTGGTTCCTCCTGACATCTTGGCCACATGGATCCCACTTACGGCTCGTGTGGCCCAGGCGTGATGTACGCAGGGGCTGTAAGTGGATCCACGTGGACAAGCTCTCCTGAGGAAGTGGGGGCGGAGGGGTTCCCGTGGGAGCTGGTGCCCTGCTAGTGCCTCGCGCCCCAGCGCCAGGCTGCGGTGCTCCGAAGCCACCGGCCGGTATTTCTTGGCTCTGGATGCTGGCTGAAGCCCTGACGAGCGCAGCCGACACATCCAATGACTGCGCCAATGTCTTATTTCATCCCCCAGCTCGCGCCGCCTTCGCCTGCCCAGCTCGCGGAAAGCGGGCCAGGTGGGGGAGGGCCGCCAGCCACGCCTAGTGTTCCACAGCACTTGCGGGAATACCGGCCACATGCTGACGCCAGCTACCACTGCAAGTCAGAACCGGAAATCCTGCTCTGCCTCCTCCCCGCCTCCCGGCCTCCTCCGGCAGTTGCAGCAGGAGTGACTCACTCGCTGTACTAGACTCCGTGTCCTTCCCCTCTTCCTTCCTGCGTGATGGGCCCTGTCCCGGCCGCGTGGCCCCGTTACAGAGAAGGGAGGGGAGCGTGGCCTTGCCTCGCCCCGGGGGCTGGTCAGAGCCTGTTGCTTTTCCCCCGCCAGGGGAGAGACGTGCCAGGGGCCGGCCCGGCTCCAGGGCTGACCCCTGCGGTGATGCCGCTGAGGGGCCAGTCTGGGAGCTGTAGACTGGAGGGGCAATCCCCGGATGAGCCGTTGCTGGCGGAAGATGCTTTTCAGAAACAAGAGCTCGGAGGGGAGGGGGGGGACGTTTTCCAAAGTCCCCCAGGGATTTAGAAACCTGAGCCCCTTCTCCAAAGGGCCTTGGGGCCCGAGGGTCACTGAGTCTAGCCCACCTGCTCTGCTGCATTGGGGGGGCCTGCTGTGGTTTGCCAGGGCGGGGCAGGAACCCTGGTCAGTGCCCAAGGGGGGGCTCTGCCAGAGCAGGGCGTGGCTGTTTCATTTCCCCCCTGCCTCTCGGGCCAGGCCGGCTCCCCCCGCTGGGTTGCCCTCTGCCTGCCCCCCCCAGGAGCAGCACATAGAGCCCGGGATGTTGGGGGTGGCGGCTGCCCCCCCCCCCCTGTCTCTGCCTTGAGGCCTCAGGTGCACCCTTGGCAGCGTGTCCTCCATGAATCAGGACCCCGGCTGAGTGTCCCAGTGTGACAGGTGGTCCCTGGAGCAGGGGAGGGGGCAGTGCTGGGAGGGATGTTCAGTCCCTGCTTCCCCCTCAGTCCCCCAGTCTGGGAGCCTCCGTTCTGTGTTCCCAGCTGTGTCCGCTTCCCGGCGCTCCCTTTGCCGAGGGACCCGGACTGCTCTGCCCCTCTGCCCCCGTCACCTCGCCCCTCCGCCCCCTGCCTCAGCCCCAGGCTCCCTGCGCCACTGGCCGAGTCGGGCTCTGGGCTTCGGTTTTCCACCTGAGCCCCGGCCCTGCCTCTGGGGGGCTGGGAGAATAAACCCACGGGGGGGGGGCTCTTCTCCCCGGGACTCCCAGCGGCTGTGAGCTTGGGAGAGGAAGGCCCCTCGCTGGGCCCTCGGGAAGGGCTCGGCCGCAGGCAGTAGCAGCGCGGCTGGCTGACCGTGACTTCTCCAGGGCAGCCACCTGGGCCGTGGCCACGGAGGGTTCGGCCCGGCAGCCCTGGGGGGTCCGGCAGGGGGCCCTCCCCGGGGCCCTCCCCCAGGCTACAATTGGCCTTGGCCTTGCTCCAGCACCGGGACCATCCTTGTTTATGCTCCGCTCTGCCCTTGGGCGGGTTGGCCAAGGGCTCTGGCTTCTCTTCAGGAGACGAGTGGGCGGCGGCAGGGAGGGGGCCGCAGTGGGAGGGAGCCTGTGCCGGCCTGGCAGCCCCCCGGCGCCCAGCCCCCGGATCAGCAGCCCCCCCCCCGGCGCCCAGCCCCCCGGATCGGCAGCCCCCCGGCGCCCAGCCCCCCGGATCGGCAGCCCCCCGGCGCCCAGCCCCCGGATCAGCAGCCCCCCGGCGCCCAGCCCCCGGATCAGCAGCCCCCCCCCCGGCGCCCAGCCCCCCGGATCAGCAGCCCCCCGGCGCCCAGCCCCCGGATCAGCAGCCCCCCCCCCGGCGCCCAGCCCCCCGGATCAGCAGCCCCCCGGCGCCCAGCCCCCGGATCAGCAGCCCCCCGGCGCCCAGCCCCCGGATCAGCAGCCCCCCGGCGCCCAGCCCCCCGGATCAGCAGCCCCCCGGCGCCCAGCCCCCCGGATCAGCAGCCCCCCGGCGCCCAGCCCCCCGGATCAGCAGCCCCCCGGCGCCCAGCCCCCCGGATCAGCAGCCCCCCGGCGCCCAGCCCCACAGGTGCTAGGGCTGGTGTATCAGGCGCGGGCGGCAGAGCTGAGCCCGGCCCCTCCCGGCCCCTCGCACGGGCTCAGCAGGTTCGGCGGGCGTAGGTCACCCTGGCTGCCAGGGACCCGTCCAGCAACGCCGGGAGCTGCCTGCGCGGCAGAGCGCGAAGGGTCCCGGAGCCAGGCTAGGACCGCGCCCGCCCCCCAGAACGCTGCAGGCCCGGCTCCGGGCACGGCCACCTGTGGACCCCCCCCCCCCCCCCGCACCCAGGGCCGTGGGACCCGCTTGTGGCTTCAGGGGCCTCCGGGTTAGGCGGGGAATGGGGCTTGGTGTCCAGCGGTGCCGCTCTCATGCGCCCCCAGCCACCCCAGGGGCTGCCCCGCGCCCGGGGCCTGCTTGCCATGGGCCGGGCTGCACTCAGCAGCCCCCGCCCCCCAGCCTGCTGCCCGGCTCTACCCGCCTTAGCTCCCCCCCTCGCCACGGCAGGACCCGTCTGAGAGCGGGGCGCTGGCCCAGCCCTGCGGGGCCCGGGCAAACCCGGAGGATTTCTGCCAGGAACGCCTCGGAGCCGCAGGCACGCAGGGCAGCGGGGCCCCAGCCCCCCGGAATCGGGGCCGCCCTCTCCCAGAGACACGAATTCCAGGGGGCCCCGGCCCCCGCCCAGATTCCTGGCAGCCAGCGCCCTCTCGCCCCCGGCCCGGCCCCGGCCGCAGGGCTGGCTCTGGGGAGGAGCCCGTCTCCTCCCTTTGCTCCTGCCGCTCCCCAGCCAACCAGCGGCGCAGCAGGGAGGAGCCGCAGTGGCCTGACTCCTCTGTAAGGCAAAGCTGGCGCCTTGGCTCCGCTTCGGCCGCTGCCAGATTCCTCGAGTGCAGCCGGCGGGGCCGCCCGCGCGCAGGGCAGGACGGGCCGTAGGGAGCCGCGGTGCCTGCGGGAGGGCTGGACGCCCCGGGTGGTCCCTGCGGCGGGGGGCGGATCCCTGGAGCTGGGCAGGGTTTGCTCCCAAAGGCCCCTCGCCCCCCCCCCCCGGGTAGTGGGGGGCAGCGCAGACGTCCCCCTCCGAGCCCCGGGGGGGCCCTGGCTGCTCTCCAGCGCGCTGACTCCAGGGCGGGGAGCAGTGAGATCCCTGCGGTGACTGGGCTCAAGAGGGGGCCGCCGGCCCCGGCCCCTACCTCTGCCGGCCTCCCCCGCTCGCTGCGGCCTGGGCCGAGCGATAAAACGCCGGCTGGGCCCCGCAGAGAGCGGCCCCTTGTCTATAGCGCCGAGCAGTCAGGTCCGGGGCCCGAGCTGAAACCAGACCCCCCCGAGATGGGCCCGTTCACAGGCCAAAGCGCTGAGAGAGAGGCAGGCTCTATGGGCAGTAGGGGAAACTGAGGCCCAAACCGTGCCGGCACTTCTGCCTGCGGGAATCGCTAGAGTCAGTGGGAGATCTGGGCTGAGCCGCCCCAGGGAGGCCGGAGCACTTGCTTTTCTCTGGCCCGCAGCGCCCCGGGTTGCGCATACGCCCCCGAATGAAAGTGTTGCTGCTACTTGGGCTTCCTAGTAGAGCCCTGCCAAGCCGCGGCCACCGGCTTTCTGTGCCTGCCCGAGCCGGCCTTGGCAATAACCGGCGATGTCGGCCTTGTCCCCGGTGCGGATTTCTGGCCTAGCTCAAGTCTGGTGCAACAACGCAGGCGGGCAGGGCCCGAGAGTCCGGAATTGTTTTGCATAACAATGCAGATTGCGCATGGGCCGCGAGACCACGTCAGGAGCACGGGGCAAGCGGCCTTGCACTGGACTTCTGTTTCTGATAAGCGAAAAGGTCAGATGCAGCCATGAATCTGTCAACTGCGCACGTAGCAGCAACATCCTGGGTAGCAGGATGTACCCCAACGGGGGCGTTGGGCCATTGACGTGTCCTACACAACGTGTAATCCATTGGTAAATCGTATTAGAACGACCAGGTCTGGCTTTGCTATAACATGGGCTTAGGAAGAACAATCGCTGGGGGGAATGGGCAGCATTTCTAGCGTTGCCAGATGGTTTCATCAAACATACCGGACACACTTGCCATCACATCACAATCTACCTTCCATCTCGTTTAGAAAACACCGGACAGTTCTATTTCTTCATTTATAGAAAGCTCAAATGCTGGACTGTCCGGTTCAAAGCCGGACACCTGGCAGCCCGAGGATAGACCCACCCGTCCTGCTCGATGTACTCGAAGTGATTAGGCCCTTCACACCGGCGGCCCGGTGCGTGGGAAGAAACAGACCCACGCCCTCCGGCCTGGCGCTGTGGGTAGCAGACGGGTGAAGCGTAAGGCTTTGCCTACACTGCAGAGGTTTTGAGCAAGAAGCTTTTTGCGGAAAAGATCTTCTGCAAAAACTTCTTGCGCAAAAGCGGGTCCACGCCTCAAAGCGCATCGCAACTGCAAGAGCACGTCCACCCGGTAAGGACGCTCTTGCGCAAGACCGTTCTGATGGCCCGTCGCAGAATGGCCATCACAGCACCTGTGCGTTTTCGGATGGGCTCTTTTTGTGCGAGGAACCCCTGCGGAGCGGCCACACGCCTTTTGTGCAAGAGCTCTTGTGCAAAAAGGAGTTCTGCCTCGTCGAAGGAGGTTTGCCTGCGCCCCAGAAAGCCCTCGGCTCTGCCGTTCTACTGGAAACGTTCTTGTCTCTTCCCACAGCCAGCCCTGCAGCCGGGTTCCCACTGCAGGGTGCAAGCCAGGAATTCACGTGCTGGTTTCCTGGGTCCCTGGCCGCTCCGCCTCCCTTCCCCAGACAAAACCGCACGAAGCCCCGGGAAAAGAATCCCTCCAGACCAGGGAGTTTGGGGAGTCAGGCAAGACCCCTGGGAGGAAAATGTCCCAGCAAGAGCAATAAACTGGCTCCGTCAGCCCCAGACAGCCTGGGCGTCGCCAGAGAGAGCCCGCCCCACGCAGCCCCTGCCCCGGCGCCTCGCCTACCCACAGCACCACTCGCGGGGAGTTTGGGGGCTCTGGGCCGAGAGGGATGAGGCCCCCCATCCGTACACTGTTCAAGATGTGGGCGTCCCATGGGGACCCTACGGTGCCACCAGCTCCGCTCTCCTCCAGACGAGCAGGGCGCTGCTCTGTAGCCCACGGGCCACTGGCAGCCCAATCCACACGCGGCCGTGGCCCATGCGCCCTCCTCCAGGCCACGGAGGAACGATATGGCCCACCTAACGCCTGGAGAGCTGCGTGCGCAGCCCACGGCCGGCAGCCGCTTCAGCCGGCGGCGCGCAAAGCACGTGACAAGCACGAAGGGAATTAGCCCTGGATGGCCATTGCTATCGGCCCCCTTTTCCCACTTGGGGAAAGCGAGGCACAGAACGGCAGCGCATAGTAATAGAGCAGCTACGGGCCACCCCCTCCCCCCTCCAGGCTGCTGCTCGCGTGCCAAGTGTCTTTCAGCGAGGCACAGAGCCGCTGCCAGCTGGTTCAGTTCTGCTGACTAGTGGAGCCCGGAGGAGAACCTTGGAGGCCAATCGCTGGTCCATGAGCAGTCCCTGAGCAGGTGACCGTGGCTACAGACCAAGCACCACGTGGGACAGCGAACCAAGGTGAGACTCCTGGGGATAGGCAGGAACGGGCCCTATGAATAAGACTGGGACTTTTCAGCTTAGGAAAGAGGAGACTAAGGGGGGATAGGAGAGAGATCTATCAGGTCATGACCCCTGTGGAGAAAGTGGCTAAGGAAAAATGATTGACTTGTTCCCATCGCACAAGGTCCTCCAATGAAATGAACAGGCAACAGGGTTAACACAAACACAAGGCAGTATTTCTTTACACAGTGCACAGTCAACCTGTGGAACTCCTTGCCACAGGATGTTGTAAAAACCAGGGTTTAAAAAAAAACTAGAAAAGTTCATGGAGGACAGGTCCATCAATTAGCTAGAGAGGGTGTCCCTCACCGCTGTGTGTCAGAGCCTGGGAATGGGTGACAGGAGGGATCGCTTCACGATTCCCTGTTCTGTTCGCTCCCACTGGGGTGCCTGGCATTGGCCACGGTCAGTAGCCAGGACACTGGGCCAGCTGGACCTTTAGTCTGACCCAGCCTGGCCGTTCTTGTGTTCTCATTGGGATTCACATTGGGTTTTGCTTCAGCCCCGGGCTTGTCCATCTCCTCTGGCCTGTGGAGCACACGGGGCTGCCCCAAATTATCGAAGCAGGGGCCCTCGGCTGCAGCCCTGAGCCTCTCCCCAAATGCAAATCCGTGGCAGGGTTAGTCTGAGTCCCTCCGATGAGGGAGATGACGTGTCGGCCCCCTCCTGCCTGCTTGCCTCCCTGGTGGCTTGAAACGTTCCCCCCCCCAAATGTGTTCCCCCTCCCCCTCCCCACCTGCTAGTCCCCAGGGCTGCCTTGGTGGGCGGAGCAAGGGCAGGGCCTGGTTGTCCAAGCTGGGGGAGGTCACATGACAGAGGGCTCCCTGCGCCCCCCCCCGCCAGTCACCTCTGGGGGGAGCCCTGCAGCCTCCTGGCCCCACAGTTCCAGCCGTGGGTGCTCGCACCGTCCCCTCCCTGCGTGTGGCCTGCCCCGACCCAGCCGGGAGGCGTTTGGGGGCCCCTCGCTGGAGGCAGCGTGGGAATGGCAAGCGCTTGCATTGGGGGGCGCGGGGGATCCGCGGGGGGTGCGGGGGATCCGCAGGGGGGGCGGGAGGTGCGGGGGATCCGCGGGGGGTGCGGGGGATCCGCGGGGGGCGCGGGCTAACGCCAGCCGAGTTGGCAGAAAGCTGCGCCTGGCCCGTTGTCACCGTGGGAGCCGAGTCGGTCGCCCGGGTGGGGGCCGTGTTGCTCGCTGCGCCCGGTGCCGAGACCTGGCCCGCTGTGCGGATGGAACCGGAGCAGCACTGAGGTTGGATGGGGGAGGGGGAATCCGCACTCACCGCCCCGCCCCGCCCCTCCCCTCCTGGGCGGGGCACCCTCATTACTGGCAGGAAAAACCAGCGCGGCTGGAAACCGGGGAGACCTGGCAGCCCGGCGGGCGCGTGGGAACAAAACGCTCTGTGGCCCTGCACAGGACCCCATGGGCCCACCGCCGGCACGGGGCCACCGCAGCGTGGAACGTGCACCACGGCTGAATCCCAGCACCCCGGGACCGGCCGTCCAGGGCCCTGGTGCCTTGGGCTCGCTGCATCCCTCCCAACGGAAAGGACCTGCCTGAGCCCCGGCCCCGTTCCTTAGACATGGAGCCCTGCGTGTGTTGCTCTGTGTGTGCGCGTGTGACTGTGCACATGTGTGTGAGTGTCTGAGCGTGCACGCATGTGTGTGAGTGCGTGTGCGCATGCTTGTGTGTGTGTGTGTGCGTGCATGTCTGTGTGTACGTGTGAGTGTGTGTACAGGCGTGTGTGCATGTGTGTAGGTGCGTGAATGTGCACGCGAGTGTGTGCACGTGTGTGAGTGTGCGCGCATGTGTGTGTGCATCTGTGCATAGGTGTGTGTGAGTGTGCGCGCATGCGTGAGTGTGTATGCGTGTGCACGCGTGTGAGTTTGTGCATTTGTGTGTGTGTGCGCATGTGCATGTATGTGTGTGTGTAAGTCATAGAATACTAGGACTGGAAGGGACCTCGAGAGGTCATCGCGTCCAGTCCCCTGCCCTCATGGCAGGACCAAATACTGTCTAGACCATCCCTGATAGCCATTTATCCAACCTGCTCTTAAATATCTCCAGAGATGGGGATTCCACAACCTCCCTAGGCGATTTATCCCAGTGTTTGACCCCCCTGACAGGCAGGAAGTTTTTCCTAATGTCCAACCTAAACCTCCCTGGCTGCAGTTTAAGCCCATTGCTGCTTGTTCTACTCTGAGGCCAAGGAAAACAATTTTCCCCCTCCTCCTTGTAACACCCTTTCAGATACTTGAAAACTGCTCTTATGTCCCCTCTCCATCTTCTCTTTTCCAAACTAAACAAGCCCAGTTCTTTCAGTCCTCCCTCCTAGCTCCTGTTCTCTAGAGAGAGAGTGGGGGTGGGGTGGGGGTGGGGTGTGGGTGTGGGGGTGGTGTGTGGGTGTGGGGGTGGTGGGGGTGGGGTGTGGGGTGGGTGGGGGTGGGGGGGGTGTGGGGTGGGGGGGGGGGTGGTGTGGGTGTGGTGTGGGTGTAGGTGTGGTGTGGGTGTGGTGTGGTGGGGGTGGGGGGTGGGGGTGGTGTGGGGGTGGTGTGGGTGGGGGGTGGGGGTGGTGTGGGGGTGGTGTGGGGTGGGGTGGGTGTGGGTGTGGTGTGGGTGTGGTGTGGGGGGGGTGGGTGTGGGTGTGGGGTGGGGGTGGGGTGGGTGTGGGTGTGGGGTGGGTGTGGGGTGGGGGTGTGGTGTGGGGTGGGGTGGGGGTGGGTGTGGGGGTGGTGTGGGTGGGGGGTGGGTGGGGGGTGGGTGTGGGGGTGGTGTGTGGTGTGGGGTGGGTGTGGTGTGGGTGTGGGGTGGGTGTGGGTGTGGGGTGGTGTGGGGGTGGGTGTGGGGTGGGGGTGGGGGTGGTGTGGTGTGGGTGTGGTGTGGGGGTGGTGTGTGGGTGTGGGTGTGGGTGTGGTGTGTGGGTGTGGTGTGGGTAGGGGTGGGTGTGGGTGTGGTGTGGGTGTGGGGTGGGTGTGGGGTGGTGTGGGTGTGGTGTGTGGGTGTGGTGTGGGTAGGGGTGGGTGTGGGTGTGGGGTGGGTGTGGGGTGGGTGTGGGGTGGTGTGGGTGTGGTGTGTGGGTGTGGTGTGGGTAGGGGTGGGTGTGGGTGTGGGGTGGGTGTGGGGTGGGTGTGGGGTGGTGTGGGTGTGTTCACCAGGCGACGAGGCCCAGTGCAGCATGGGCAGGCGACTCGCCTTTGTCCAGCACGGTGCCTTGTGGAAAATGTGGGTGACACACGGAGTGGTACAGGCCCACCCAGGCGTGGGAACCACATTCCCATCATGCACCGCTCTCCACCCCAGAATGCTGTTGCCCGCTGTCTCTCCGGGTTGTATTGGCTTGGTCGGGGGTCTCAGCGACCAGGGCGCCGTCCGTGGCGAGCCCCCAGCAGAAGCGTTTGTCGCTGGGTTCCAATGTCTCTGGGTGCAGCCGGGCTCGTAGGACGGGTGTATCCTCCGCCCCTCCCTGTCCTCGTGCGCCGGGTGTTAGCTGTGTAGGACAGGGCCTGGCTCTGTTTGCACAACCCCTTGCACAACGGGGCCCTGTTGCGCGATCGGGCCCACTGGCTGTTGCTGTAACGCTGCTAAACAAGAAATCCCATGAACCCCGTCAAGCCGATGTCTTCACCCTGACGCAAGAGCCCGGGTCCCTGATGTCATACGGGTTTCCCAAATCACAGTGAACCTCTGCGGGGCGGGGGGAGGGGAAAGGCTGACGCGGCTTCGCTGCGCTGTCCTGTCTGACCAGGTGGGCGTTAGGTGAATTCACACCCCCCTGCAGGAGCAGCATCCACTGAGCTGAGTGGAGGTGACGCTTTAGACCAGGGCTTCTCCCAGGGGCCACAGTGATACTCACGGCTCACGTCAAGGGCCTCAGCTTAAGTGTGGTTGCACAGACATGCACGTCTATATGCAAATGCATACAAATAGCTCCGGTCACACCGACGGGCATGAATACACAGATGAAGGCAGGGCTACACGACACGCAGGTCTGCTGCCGTTACTAAAATGCACCATTGCCCCGACGGCCCCATCCGAGCAAGACACTCCAGGAATCGAACTACCAATCCGCATGCCCATAGGAGACCGCAGGGGCTACTTTTTCTTTTGGCTCCCACCTGCAGGCTGCCTATTGAGTCCGGCGTGACCCAATCCGCCCCGCAGGCCTCACACAGACGGGCTGCAGGCCGCATGAAGAGCAGCCCTGCGTTAGCTTTAGTTCATTAACAGTCCCAGGTCTCTGGCTGGGGATCGCCGCTTTCTTTGTCTGGTTAACTATGGGGCTGGTTGGCCCCTGCTGGTGCTGATGTACCAGCCAGTAAGCAACCCTCCGAGAATGGCAGCGAGCACCGCACAGACCCAGGTCCCGAAACCAAAAAAACCCGGGCAGGATCTGCGTTTGCTCGGAGCCGTTTCTCGGGCCGGTCCGTGGCGGCAAGTCCAGGCCACTAACGTGCAGGAACGGGATGGGGGGGGCGAGCTGGCCGAGGATCGCACGGACGCCGCGTGTTGCCAGGGGATGTTCCCAGAGGGCGGATCAAAGGACTCGAACTTCCTTTTCCTTCCCCGAGGTCGCTGCGTGCCTCTGAGGTCTGTCCCGCTCTGGGCTGCTGCATTCCAGAGAAAGTGTTTTCCTGCTCTCGCTGGGGAAGAAGCAAATGCAATTCCTGGGGCAGGTCCGCGGCGAGGCCAAGGTGACTTTGAGCCTCTCGGAGCCAAAGAGACTAGAACTCTCCGAGCGTTTGGGTCTAGATTTAAACCACAAGGGTGAGAATTTTAGCACCTCCTCCCTCAGACGGACGTGCCTCCTCGTGGCTGGGATGCAGCCAGTGACGCTTCCCCTCTTCTTCCTCCCCCACCACGTGTCTGCAGCTCCGTGGCCCCGCGAACGTGGCCCTCCCATGAAAGCAGGCCCGAGCCCTTTGCCTGCGGCGTTAGAAAGCTGCAGCATTCGCCAGCTGGAGACAGGAGTCGCCAGATGAGATGCAAGATGCGAGCGCAGCCTGCAGCTCTGTTTCTTCCTTTCTCATCCCGTGGAGGAGAGCTGCCGTGTTCCCGCACCCCGGCTGTGGCTGTAGGCGGCTGATCGTGTTCACGGGCCACGCCCTGTACAGCGTGAGCCTTCTGCAACGCGCTTCGCAGAGCAGCGGCCCCCACCGAAGGCCGGGGATATTGCTCGGTTGGCCGGCTGAGCTGAGGGCGAGTGCCAGCCCTCACGAGCTGGGAGGCTGCAACGGACAAGGGCTGTGGCATCAGCGCCAGGGGAGTTTGGCGTTTGTCGGCGCTAGAATGCTGGAAGGGGAACATGGCTTCCCTCTGGCCCGGATCGAGTACAGGGCTGGGATGGAGACAGGACGCAAGAGGAGGAGCAACTAAGCCCCGGTTATGCAGTGATGGCTGGAATCCATAAAAGCCACCACCCAAGGCAAGCGGGAGCCTGCGTGGAATTACGCCACGGTGCCGGAGGGGTTTCCCTAGGAGCAGATGCAGGGGGTAGTGGAAGCCGTGGGCCGGTGGGTGAAAGCTGGCACAAGCCGACGTGAGTGTGGCCCTGGTACGGGTGGCGGGGC
Source organism: Pelodiscus sinensis (assembly GCF_052426305.1). Lineage (NCBI taxonomy): Eukaryota > Metazoa > Chordata > Testudines > Trionychidae > Pelodiscus > Pelodiscus sinensis. The sequence goes on from NC_143082.1 coordinate 1,829,378, forward strand.
AGAGTTCCTCGGGGCACAGGACCTGCCAAGGCAGGTTTGCAAATAGTATGCCAGGCTCCTGCGTCTGCCATTTGCTTGTTTCTACCAAGAGCTGGAAAAAGACCCTGATTCCTCCCAGCTGCTGCTGTTCCTCTGTAGCAAAGATGTCTATTTCCAATTGGTTCTAAGGCTGTAAGTGTGATGCAAATTGGTCTGATGTCTAATGACTTGCTTCTAAGTTCTGCAGCTTCTGCTTCTCTCTCTCTGGCTCCCATTGGACACTGTTCGTGTCAGGCCTTGCGTGCGGCCAGCGTTGAAGTGCAGCTGTGTCCCTCGTCTGCATCACCAGCCGAGCTGGGGCATCTAGTAACTATTGATCTTGTCTGCAACCCTCTACAATCGTGCGGAGGGGGGGGGAGTGCGGCAGCCATCGCAGATCCCAGGTGATCAAGAGGTGGGAATCTCGAAGATAACGAGGAAACAGCCGCTGTGTCGGAGGCTGAACTGGAGACAGACAGCAGCACGGAGGAACCCTGGAGACAGACAGAGCCCCCCCAAGAGCAAGACCCCCCGACGGACGGCCTGACAATCCCCACAGGGCTGGCCCTCAACCAGTTGACACCTGAGGCGGGGAGCTCCAATGACGCCCCCCCGGCCCCTTTTCTCCTGCCTGCCTGTTATGTCTCCTGAGCCCTCCTTCCTCCGGCACAGCCCCCCCCAGCTCTGTGCATCCAGAGCAGAGAGAACCAGCAGTGCACGATTCCCTGCTCTGGGTCCTAGTGACGCCCCCCCCCCCACACACACACACACAGTCTGGCACCTGACACAGCCGCCTCAGCTCGCCTCGCGGTAAGGCCAGCGCTGAATCCCCAGCAGGCTGGAAAACAGATTCACCCCTCCCCAGGGCGGGTGACGGCAGCATGACACTGCAAAACCCACAGACTCCCCTGGGGACCGACACGGAGGGGAAGGGGGCTCTGGCCATGGGACTCTGGGGTCACCCTGCAAGCCGAGCTCCGGGAACCCGACTCCTCGCTCAGTCGGCCTGGCCTGGCCAGTGACTCTGACTTGAGCCACCATAGACCGGTCACTACACACCATCTGCAGGACCTGTGTGTGTGTGTGTGTGTGTGTGTGTGTGTGTGTGTGTGTGTGTGTGCGCGCGTCTGCAGGACCTGTGTGTGTGTGTGTGTGTGTGTGTGTGCGCGTGCAGGAACTCTGTGTGTCTGTGTGTGCATGCAGGACCTCTGTGTGTGTGTGTGTGTGTGTGTGTGTGTGTGTGTGTGTGTGTGTGTGTGCAGGAACACTGTGTGTCTGTGTGCGCATGTAGGACCTCTGTGTTTGTGTGTGTGTGCAGGAACACTGTGTGTTTGTGTGCGCATGTAGGACCTGTGTGTGTGTGTGTGTGTGTGTGCAGGAACACTGTGTGTCTGTGTGCGCATGTAGGACCTGTGTGTGTGCGTGTGTGTGCAGGAACACTGTGTGTCTGTGTGCGCATGTAGGACCTGTGTGTGTGCGTGTGTGTGCAGGAACACTGTGTGTCTGTGTGCGCATGTAGGACCTGTGTGTGTGTGTGTGTGTGTGTGTGTGCAGGAACTCTGTGTGTCTGTGTGTGCATGTAGGACCTGTGTGTGTGTGTGTGTGTGTGTGTGTGTGTGTGTGTGTGTGTCTGCAGGAACACTGTGTGTCTGTGTGCGCATGTAGGACCTGTGTGTGTATGTGTGTGTGCAGGAACTCTGTGTGTGCATGTAGGACCTGTGCATGTGCGTGTGTGTGCAGGAACACTGTGTGTCTGTGTGTGCATGTAGGACCTGTGTGTCTGTGTGTGTGTGTGCAGGAACACTGTGTGTCTGTGTGCGCATGTAGGACCTGTGTGTGTGCGTGTGTGTGCAGGAACACTGTATGTCTGTGTGTGCATGTAGAACCTGTGTGTGTGCGTGTGTGTGCAGGAACACTGTGTGTCTGTGTGCGCATGTAGGACCCGTGTGTGTGTGCACGCGTGCAGGAACTCTGTGTGTGTGTGTGTGCATGTAGGACCTGTGTGTGTGTGTGTGTGTGTGTGCGCGCGCGTAGGACCTGTGTGTGTGCGCGCGTGCAGGAACTCTGTGTGTCTGTGTGCGCATGTAGGACGTGTGTGTGTGTGTGTGTGCAGGAACACTGTGTGTCTGTGTGCGCATGTAGGACCTGTGTGTGTGTGTGTGTGTATGTGCATGTAGGACCTGTGTGTGTGTGTGTGTGTGTGTGTGCGTGCGTGCAGGAACTCTGTGTGTTTGTGTGTGCATGTAGGACCTATGTGTGTGTGTGTGTGTGTGCGTGCAGGACCTCTGTGTGTGTGTGCAGGAACTCTGTGTTTATGTGTGTGTGCATGCACGCAGGACCTGTGTGTGTGTGTGTGCACATGCGTGTGTGTTGAGGACCCGTGTGTGTGCATGCGCGTGCAGGACCTCTGTGTGTCTGTGTCTGTGTGCAGGAAGTGTGTGTGTGTGTGTGTGTGTGTGTGTGTGTGTGTGTGTGTGTCTATGTATAAAGCAGATTCTAACTGCTTCTCTACTCTCAATAACACGGCGCGTTGCCTTTTCCCCGCCCAGGACCCTACCGAACACCTCCGACCGGCGCCCCAGGCCCTGGCTAGCGGCGTGGGAGAAGGGAAGTGCTAGTAACCACAGCGGCTAGAGACGACAGAGCCAGGGGTCCCCTGGAGCTGGGCGCTGGACGTGGCTGCTCTGCTGACGTGCCGGCGGATTAGGCCTCCTCTGCCAAATGCCCCTGGGCACAGAGTGGGGAGCCCGCTACGCTGGCTGCGCGGGGGGGCTGCCCTTCCTGTGCCTTCCTGGGCACGGAGCTGGGGAACCGTCGCTGCTCCGTTGTCCTGCCCGCTGGTGCCCTTGGCCTCGCTCCGGCCCCCGGCCGGTGGACCCTCCTGGCCCTGCGTCTCTCGGCCTGCATGTGAGATCTGCACCAGTAGAAGTAGTGCTGGGGTCACCCTGTCGCCCCCTCCCCCCTGTGCCCTCCTGGGGCCGGGTGCTCTGCTTCTTGCTGCTGTGCTGAAGCTGAGTGCAGGAGCCTGGAAGAGGGTGGAGGGGCAGGGCAGAATAGAGCCGCTGCCGGGTCACTCCGGCTCCTGCTGCTGCTTGAGTGCACGGGAAGGGGAAAGGTGACCCCTGCTGCTGCCCCATGCCAGGCCCCTCGGTAATCCCTGGGACCTATCTATAGGATGGCTGAAGTGGCCGCCATGGGGCTTGAGGCAACCGTCCCATCACTTTTGATGGGATGGCTCTGACTATTGCAGGCAGCGGTGGGATTTTTCCTTCGACTCCATTAACATGATGTCACTGATTTATTCAGTGGACTCCAGTTGCACTGAGAGCCCCAGTCATGGAGCAGGACCCATGGAAGTGTGTAGCAGAGAAGAGGCTGCAACCCAGGCCTTCTGAGGCTAAGCCAGCTCCCCAGCCTAGCGCGGGTTTTAAATCCCCTCTTGGATTATTTCAGCTCGGCTGCACTGTCGGGCACTGTAGGCATCCTCAGCTCTACGAGGCCCTGGCAGGTCTCTGGTGGGGCAGCCAAAAGATTTGCATTAGCCAAACTGAGTGAAACCTGGATTTTTCGGTGCCTTGGTGAAGTCACGAGAGAAAATCGTTTTGGTCTCCTGACCTTTCATTTTGGACAAAATCCAAATGTTTCAATCTTGAGTCTTAAACACTAAACATCAGCAAAGGGCATTTTAATGGACGGCTCAATTCCAGCTGAAAAGTCGAGACACGTCGTTAGGAAAACAGCCGTAGCGGCCGTGTCGCGTTTCCCCCAGATTCACCAAACCTGACACACAGTTGCAAACGGTTTGGGAGTCACTGAAGTGGCATTTTTCGCCACGTTCAAAAGGCTGGCGTCAATCATTTCACCCGGGGCCTATTTACCAGCCTTCCTGCAAAGCTCTGCTCTCCCCGGGGGAGTTTGTTCCCATGGGAATGGCCCTCAGATTGCTGCGAACGAGGCCGGGTCCTTTTCAGACAATTAAAAGAAGCCAGCGAGAAGCTAATTCTCACTGTGGACTCCCGGCCAGCTCGGTGTTTTCGGTCTGAGTTTGACTCCACCGACAAAGAGACAGAGACAGCGACGGGAAGGATTTCCCTGAACTGACTCTTGGAGACGGGGGAGGGGAAATTTGGGCCACAAAACATACAGAAAAATACAGAATCAAACCAGCAGCCCCTACAAACTTCCCAAACTTTTCTGGCCACGGCGCCCCCATGGGGTCCTGCAAATGTGGTGGAGCCTTTACTAGCCCTTTCTCCAGCTCAGCAGCAAGATCCCGAATGTGATGCACAAGGGTTTTGTTTGACAACGGCACGGCCGCTGCTTTTTTCGCGAGATTGCTCATCGAGCGTGCATCGCACTACCTTGTGCACACGGCCGGGTGAGGTTTTCTGCAATTGGATGCGCGTCTCCCGCCAGTGCGACACGGTAGCTCCCTGCGTAGGAAGCTTCGGCTGCGTTTTCCTTGTCCCATTTAGCGATTTTCCGTCAGCGGGAGTTTACTATTTGCAAATGTGTCAAGCTTCTGCTTGAAAACCCTCGCGCCCTTGTCTGCGTGTTCGGAAAGGCTTGTCTGTAGACACCTTCAGAGTTCAGTGGGTATCAGAGAGCTACTGGGACGTACTTTCCTGCCCCCTGCACACCGTGCATCGGGAGCATCTTCCGTTCCAGCAGAGTAAGTCGGACAGACGAAGGACTCCTAGCTCGCTTGCGTTTCTTGCTGCCTGCGGCTAATCCGGCGGAGGAGAGCGCTTTCCCTTTCCACAGCCCGCGTTCCCACTTTTCTGTCACAAAAAGCTGCGATTGTCCTTCTCTGCCTGTGCCCACAGTTTGCTCGTGCGGGCCAGCCCATGTCCGATTGTTCGCTGCCCAAGTTCTGCAGCTGGGTGTAGCTTTGGAGTAGCGGTGGGCGGAGATCGTTGTGAAACACTGAGCGAAAACGCAGTATGACGAGCCCAGCCGTGCAGCGGGCCACGGCCCCAAGAAAGGGGGAAATAAAGATCTTAAATCCTTGCCTTGCCATGAGCGAGGCCAGATGGTTGGATCGGGTGTTTGACACGTGTAATATACGTCCCCGGGTCTGCAGCGTGCTCCTGCGGTGGGCTGTTCTCTACGGCCGTGGCAGCCGTAGGGTGCCGCCTGACTACTCAGCGCTGTACGAATCCTCTGCTCCCCTTTCAGGTTGCCGCACTGCGCCTCCTTACTGACCATCGCCACAATAACCCTCAACGGTACTTATAAAAACAGTCGTCCCGATTTTTATCAAAAAACATCGCGCCATGCAACTGTCGTGAGCATTTCTCACGGAGCCCCTAGGCTCCGGGGAACTCCCTGTGGGAAACGTGGCCCTAAAGACACGGCACAAGAGGCAAGCCCAGCACAAACCGGCCGGGCACCAAATCCAGAGGAATCAAGAGAGAGAATAAAATAGCAGCACCTCCGGAAATCTCAGCCGCAGAACGGAACGGTGAATTATCGTCCCGGCGCGCGAGGCCAAAGAACGTTTCACGATTCCCGCTGTCGCTGGCAAATGTCGAACTTGTCGACAACCCCGTTCGGCCCAGTGGCTCCCGAGGCACGTCCCAGATTTAACCAACGGCCAGACCCCAAGCGGGGGCTGGGATTCCAGGGCGCCCCCGGGAAACGGGGCTCTTTTGTAAGACGCAGCGATGCTATGTGAGAGCATGGGACAAGAAGGCAGTATCGCCCCCAAATTGGTGTGGAATTCAAGTTCACCCACTGGCTGAGAGCTAGCGAGGCCAGACTTTGACAAGGATGCCGGGGTTAATATTTCGGACTCTTGCAAAAATGGCGTGGTGATCTTCAGTCCGGTGAGGCAGGAACAACAAACGCAGCCTGTTTTCAGTCCCCTTCAGTGGGAGCCAGACTCTGGCGTCTAGAGGAGGACTCTTGTGTCTGGGGGTGTGTTCCAGGTCCCCCTTTTCGCCTGGCCCTAGAGATGGCTGTTGCAGTCCCGGCTAGTACGGGTCAGGCCGTACGCTGAGCTGCAGTTCGATCCGTAGCTCGTTAGCGTCCCTCATCTTTAGCACCGCAGCCATGGGCCAGCACTGCCCACGAGGGCGAGGTGGGGGGACTGATTAGCCCCTTTTACGGGGGCTGAAAAGTCCAAGTCCAGCATGACACAGCGGGTCTGGTTCACAGGAAAAGTAGGTGGTGTGTGCTGTGTTCCCTCCAATATTTTCTATCCATGTGTAGAATAAATTTTGTTACGTGCACCAAGGCATGATGGTGAACTCCAGTAGGAACACAAGCCAGCACTGTGGGCGTTCTGCTAATCAGCGGGGCGGCATTTGAGGCCCCCCAGCTCTCAGAGAGGCCTGGTATTGCGTGCAAGGCGGAACGTGCGTGTTTCCTGCCATGGCGTGAACCCCATTCTCTGTGCAGGTGGGAGCGCCCCGCCCCGCCCCCAAGAGGTAAACGGGGGGTGGCCGTGCAGATCTGCCATAGACACAGAGGTGGCCACCCCACAAACGTGGCCGGGGGGGGACGTGTGGCCTGGGGACGGCAGAGAAGCTGGGAACACGCTGACCCGGGGCCCTGCTAAGTTCAGTCGCTTCTGGCAGCAGGACGCTGCGGCTGCCCCTTCTTGGCGGCTGCTTAAGTCCCACTTAAGTTCTACTCTCAAGGCTGAAGTGGGACTTAAGTGATGCAGGGGGCGGGCGGGGCCGCGCCAGGCACGAGATGGGGCTGATCCTGCCACGAGGGGGCTCTGGGAACAGTTCAGGTGCCCAGCGCGAGGCCACAAAGTGCCTTTTAAATCTCTCGCAGCTGGGAACTTGCTGAGCAGCCCCCTGCCTGTGGCAGTGTCTCTCCACACCTGACGGGAGTGTGGGGGATCCTGGGAAGCAGCGGACACAGGCTGGGATGCTGGAGACCTGGCTTCTATGCCTGGCCTGCTGGGTGACCCGAGGCAAGTCCCAGCACTGCTCCATGCCTCAGTTTCCCACGCTGTAAAATAGAGAGAACCTCTTTGACTCAGTTTCCCCTCTGTAAAATGGAGAGAGTGCTCCGTGCCTTAGTTTCCCCCACTGCAAAATGGAGATAACGCTTTATGCCTCAGTTTCCCCCGCTGCAAGATGGAGATAATGCTCTGTGCCTCAGTTTCCCCCACTGCAATATGGAGATAGTGCCCCGTGCCTCAGTTTCCATTGCAAAATGGAGCTAGCACTCCGTGCCTCAGTTTTCCTCAGTGCAAAATGGAGATAACGCCACGTGCCTCAGTTTCCCCCACTGCAAAATGGAGCTAGCACTCCCTCCTTTGGTGAAGCCCTCTGAGCACGCCCAGTAGAAAGTAGCGAAGAGCTGGGGCAGATGGGGGGGGGGGTGTCCATGGCCCAGCGTGTCCTGTGCCTGGCCCTGGACAGCGTTTGGCAGCCACTGCAGCCTGTGGCCCTGGGTCCTCGGCCCCGTGCGCAGGACCCTGCCGTGCCGCGTGGGAGATACATTTGTAGCTTTTGCTGCAGCCGTTTCCTCTCGGTTGCAATTTCCTGGTGGGTTTGCCGGCCGGGGTCAAAGGGCGGGGTAGGTTGAGGGATCTAGCGCTGGTCTGTTTCTTCTCCCCGCTGGGCAGCGTTGTGGGGGCTCCAAGCTGGAGTCACCCCCCTTCCTAGGCGCCCGTAGCCCTCCCGTTCCTGCCCAAGGCCTCCGTGGCGGGGAAAATAGACGCCGGGGGCAGCGCTGCACGTTCGCAGCGAGACAGGGCAGGGGGGCTGGGCACCTTCCAGCCAAGGGAAAGCAGCAGCCCCAAAGGCAGGTCCAGTCTGGCCTGGTCTGTGCTGCTTGGAGGGGAGGGGCCAGGCCTGGTGTTTTGGGGAGAGGATGTCGACCGGCTGCCCAGGCCTAAGGCAGGTGAGGGCCCCGCGTCTCCACCCGGGACAGGCCTGGGCTTCGTGCTCCGACGGCGGCGCGGGAACTTGGGGTGGGGGGGGTCCCAGCTGGATGACCAGGGTCCTGCCTGCCAGGGGGCGCTGCTGCCCTGCACCCCGGGTCTCTGCTGCCAGGCCCCCGAGGGAGGGGGATACAGGGTGGGGGGGTCCAGCACCCCCCCCGAGGGAGGGGGATACAGGGCAGGGGGGGTCCAGCGCCGCCCCCCCGAGGGAGGGGGATACAGGGCGGGGGGGTCCAGCGCCCCCCCGAGGGAGGGGGATACAGGGCGGGGGGTCCAGCGCCCCCCCGAGGGAGGGGGATACAGGGCGGGGGGTCCAGCACCCCCCCCCCCGTGCTTTGAGCAGCTGCCCCACGGGCCGCCTGGGCTCCAAACCCAGGGGTGCACCTGTGGGCTCCCCCTCCACAGGCGGCCGGGGCGGGGCCCACTCGCGCCCACCCCCGGCTGTCGGGCGGCCCGGGGGCAGGACTCGCCGCCGATGTCACATCGCCCGGTCCCCGGCTCCGCCCCCAGCGCTGATGCGCAGAGGTTTGAAAATCACCCCATCGCAAACCCCTCCCCCCGGCGCGCCTAGAAATGCGGCTAATGAGCCCGGCCCCGCACACGAGCAATTAGCGCCCGCGCGCCGCCCGCCCTGCTGGGACCCCCGGACCGAGCCCCCGACCCGCCGCAGCGAGCATGGCACCGGCACCGGCCCTGGGCGCCCTCCTGGCGCTGCTGCTCCGCGCTGCCCTCGCTGCAAGCGCAGGTAAGATACGGGGGACAGGAGCCAGCCTGGGGGGGAGCCAGCCTGCGCGGGGGGTGGGGGCCAGCCTGGGGGGGAGCCAGCCTGCGCGGGGGGTGGGGGCCAGCCTGGGGGGGGCCAGCCTGGGGTGGGAGCCCACAGGGGCCAGCCTGGGAGGGGTTTGGGGCCAGCCTGGGGGGGGGGGTGGTTTGGGGCCAGCCTGGGTTTGGGGCCAGCCTGGGGGGGGGGGGGTTGGGGTCAGCCTGGGGGGGGGCAGCCTGGGGGGAGGATTGGAGCCAGCCTGGGGGTGGGGTCTGCTGGGGGGGTCGAAGCGCCCCGTTCATGTGCGGTGCGGTGCCGGTAGCGCCCCGGTTCTGGGCGCACGTGGGGCGCTCGGCTGGGGGCGGAGCCAGAGGGAAGACGGGGTGTTGTGAGCCCCCCCCCCGGCTGCAGCAGGGGCTCGTTACTGGCAGCCCCCCCCCCCCGCGTTCCCAGCGCGTGGGCCCTCCCGGCCCTTGCGGGGCTGTTTCACTCGCCCCCGGAGGGGCTGGGAGCCTGGGGGGGTCCGGAGTCACCCCCCTTCCCAGGCGCCCCGTAACTCCCTGGGGGCGACCGCGGCCCTGCCCCCCCCCCACGCAACACCTTGCCCGGCGCGAGCGCAGCCAGGGGCTCTCGAAGCAAGCGGGGGGGGGGGTCTGAAGGCGGGTTCCCCCCCATTGGGGTACTGATCGGCCTGGGGCCGCTCGGGATCGCCAGGGCGAGTCTGGGGGATCGGGCCCCGGGGAGCCGGATCAGATGAACAGCTGATCGGCCCCGGGGGCGGGGAGGGGAGAGACTGGACTGAGGGGTGGGGGCGTCCGGGGGGGGCTCTGAGAGAGGTGGGGGTGCCTGGGGGCTGTGTGTGGGGGGGGTGCATGGTGGGGGAGGGGTGCCTGGGGGCTGTATTGGAGGGGTGCCTGGGGGCTGTATGGTGGGGGGGGGTGCATGCATGGGGGGAGGGGTGCCTGGGGGCTGTGTGTGGGGGGGGTGCCCTGGGGGCTGGGGGAGGGGGGGAGGGGTGCCTGGGGGCGGTGTGGGGGGGTTGGGGGGGAGGGGTGCATGGTGGGGGGGAGGGGTGCCTGGGGGCTGTGTGTGGGGGGGTGCCTGGTGGGGGAGGGGTGCCTGGAGGGCTGTATTGGGGGGGTGCCTGGTGGGGGAGGGGTGCCTGGGGGCTGTATTGGGGGGGTGCCTGGTGGGGGAGGGGTGCCGGGGGGGTCACAGAGCAGGGCTGTAGGGAAACTAGAGAACATGGGTGGGCGGGGCCCCGGGATGGGTGGGAAGGGAAGGGGGAGGGCTCTGGCTGGGCTCTCCCCTCGCCCATTGGCTGCGCTGGCAACTGGCCACCCGGGAGGCCCTCCCCCTCTGGCCAATGGGAGTTGGGGGGCGGAGCCCAGCCTAGGCGCTCCCAACTGTGAGCCCCCCCCCCGGATTAAACCCCTGACCCATCAGGATCTCAGTGCCCCCCCATTGTCTGCATCTGCCCCCCCATTGTCTGCATCTGCCCCCCCCGTGCCCCAGGAGCCCCATGGTGCAGGTGTCCTGGCCCCTCCGCCCCTGGCTGGCCTCGCACCCTGGGGGGGGAGCGGGGGTGTTGGCTCCTCTGCTGACTTGGGGTCACAGCTGCTTGGAGACCCTGCCTGTGGCCACGCCCGGGGGGGCAAAGGGCCGCCCTGGCAGCGGTGGGGCCCTGGGGTGGGCTGGGAGCAGCGCCCGGGGTGCCCTCAGCCCTGGTCCTAGCAATCCCGTAAGCTGCGTCCGGGCCAAGGCGGGGGGTTGTAGAGGGCCGCTCCTGGCCCTTCCTGGCCCTTGTCAGGCGTCCGAGGGGCCCTGCGTGGGTTGCTCTGGGGACGGCCCAGCCCAGTCACGCCCGGCGCTGCACCGGTGGGACCTGTGGCCGGCGGCGTCACTTAGTGGAGAGCCTGTTCCCACGGGGCCCACGGGCGTTTCCTTGCTTGCTCTGGCGCCCAGCGCAGCCGGTGGAAGGGAGGCACCCGAACGGCCCTGGGTATCGGGGCCCACAGGGCTTCGGGACCCGCGGGAGAGCTGGCTGCGTCCATCTTACACGCTCCCCCCACAGCGTCTTCAAACCCAGTGCTGGAACTGGGGGGCAAGACGCTGCAAACGGCTCCCTGGTCGGGGCCGTCTGCGAGGGCGTCCCTGAAACACGTCCGCTGTCCGCTCTGTTGCCGCTGTGCTGGGGCTGGCGTCGGTAAACTCCGTGTGGCGCCCCTAAAAGCACCACCTCTGGGGTGTGTCTAGGTTTTCCGAAAACACGTCACCTGTGTCTAGACTGCAGCCGCGTTCCTTTGGAAGTCAAGCGAAAGCGCGTGGCAGTGTTTTCGATCGCGGGGAGCCTCGTTTTACGAGGAATCACGCCCGCTGTCGGAAGTGCTCTTTCGAAAGAGGCGCTATCGAATGCGGACTGTGCTTTTCCGAAAGAGCGTCTGGACTCTGGAAAAAGCGGCTTGCGGTTTCTAAACATCTGCGTGTCGTCGAGACGCTCTTTCGAAAGAGGCGGTCAGTCTCGATGTAGCCCTGGTGTGCACACCTTGTGCTGTGCAGGTTTGGGTTTTAGTGGGGCACCCGGCCTGGGGGCTGTCCCCGGATGTTTGGCTGGCTCGGCTCAGAGTCGCTCTCTGCTTGTTGCATCCCCACGCAGGCGTGAACTGGTGGGGTGTTTTTGCACAGCCCCCTTCGGCCGGGTGCAGGCACTGGATGGTGGAACCGGGGCGCGGGCAGGAATTACAGCGACTGTAGGGGCGCGCCTGTTTCTTCTCCGGTTGTGGAGGTGGCTACACTTGAACCACCTTAATTTGGGCATCCCTGATCCAGGGACACCCGCGGTTCGGACCCTGACGGGGAGGAGGAAGTGGTGCTGTGCACTCCCCAATTTGGAGCCAGACTGCCTGGACAGGAAGTTAGCCTACGGGTCAGATTGCGGAAGGTGTTAGGCGCCCACAGGTGCCAATAGGGTCTCTGGTAAAACTTGCTAGGTGCTTAACTCCCCTTGGCTATGATTGAAACTCGGGGGCCGGGAAGGGGCTTTGGAAATCTGGGCCCAAGTCTGTTACACAGTCACTTTGGAATGACTTTGACTTTGGCCTTCTGAGCTCTTGCTGATCTGCTCTGGTTCCCCCTCCTGCCTGGACGCCTGCCATCTGTGCTAATTGCTCGCTGCCCTTGGTCGGGCAGCCCAGGCTCTCTGGCTCGCTTCCCTGGCCTCTCGGTGTCGCCTTGCCAGCTGGCTTCTGCAGGCTGACAGGGCACCCGCTGGGCTGCCGTTGCTCCTGCTCCGAGGCGACGCACAAGTGGCTGCACGTGGCTGGCAGGCAGCCCCGGCCGTGGGCGCTTTATTCCTTCGCCCTCCCGGCCGCCGGCGAGGCTGCTCCAGGTGCCCAGAAGAGCCTTTGTGATTGGCTTGGCCGGCCGTTCCCGGGCTTGGACTCTGCTCCAGGCCCTCCCGCGGCCTGGGCAGGAGCGACGAGCTGTCCCGAGCTTGTACCGCACCGGAAGCCGGGTGACAGGTGTAAGGGGGCGGGCGGGCCGGGCTCGCCGAGTCGGTAGCAGAACAGGAAGTGACGTGGGTGAGGGGAGCTAGAGGAGAGACACAATCCAGCCCTAAATCTGCAACGGGCCAAAGCTCCGCGGCGCTGCCTGGCGGGGGCCGTGCCTGGGGTGGCGAGCCCCAGGGAGCCTGGCGGGCCGCGGCGGAGCGGCATGGCTCCTCGAAACGAGGCGCCTGTGAATTGGGTCACTGGGGAAGCGAAGGGAGGGGCCTTGGGAAAGGCAGTGGGTCTCCCCTCGCTGGGCCGCGTCTCCTCCAAGCGCGCCCGCTGCCCGGTCGGGGGAACCGGCCCCGTGAGACGCTGGCGGCGCTGAGGGCGCGCTGGGAGCGTCCGGGTCGAGTCTCGCCAGCTGCCACTCTCGAGGCCTGGGCCTTCTCCAGCGCTGCCTGGGGGTTGGCCGCGCACCGCGGGGGCGTTGTATAAATCCCCCCCCAGGCTCGCCCGCCCCACCGCCTCTGCCCTCGGCGGGGCTGGGAACGCACCGGCGGTTCTTTCTCGGGCAGCGCCTTGACAGGTGCGCGCTTGGCGTGCGCACGGCTCCTGCACGTCGCTGCCTGGGAGCCGAGCGCCGCGGGGACAAGGGCTCCCAGCCGGCGGCGGAAAACAGCGTCCCCAGCGGCGCTCCGCTTGGCCGCCTGCCCCGTGGAGTCGCTCGCGCCCTGACCAGGAGGGGTCTGCAGGGCGCCTTGGCCTCGGCCGCTCGCCCGGCAGCGCCACGCAGGTGGCCACGGCTCCGGCCCGTGCGAGGCGGACGCCACGGTGCTGGGAGCTGGCTTCCCGGAGAGAGAAGCCCCTGGCTGGCTTGGTGCGTTGCCGGACCTCTGTGGCCACCCCTTTGGACTTCCCAGCACGCACCGGGGCGGGGGGCGGCTCTCTGCCTGCCGGGGGGCCTCGTGGCCCTGTCCCGAGAGACTCGCCCGTTGGCCTAGCGCTGTCTACGTGGCGCTTGGTGGGGTGGGATTTCCAGGCCCCCCGGCCTGGTATCGGCGCCTGTGCTCGGCAGAGCCCCTCCACAGCTGTGGGGCTTGGCAGCCGGGCCGGGGCTTTCCGGGGGGCCAGTCCTGGTTCCCAGCTGGCCGGAAAGTCCCAGGTTCCCGGCCGTGCCTGTTGCGGGAGGGGAAGCTGGGGTCTGGGCTGCTCTGTCCAGGGGCTTTCTGTGGGCCGAGCTGCGGCCGTTTTGTCTCGTGCGTCGCACGAGGCAGGTTGGTGCAGCCAGGCGCCTCGGCGTGTTTGCTCCCCCGGGGCCGGCGCCAGGTGGCCAGGCTGGAACGGGGCCCGGCGCACGCCCAGTCCTGTGCCCCCCGATGGGCAACTCGGCCCCGGCGAGGCCGCCGTGGTCGGGGCTGGTGCGGGAAATCGCCCTTCTGGAAAGGGTTAAAGCGGGCGCAGGGCGACCTTTTGTGGGCCGGGCGCTGCGCACTAGTGAGAAGAAAAACAAACAAACCCCCCTCCCCCACGACACGGGCCCGAGTGAGGGGAGACCCTCCCCCACTCCCCTCGCACACCCAGGCAAGTCAGCTTTGTGCACCCCAGCCCCGTGGGGAGACAACGGGGGCTGGGGCGCCAGCGCAGGCTCCTCAAGGCTGGGGGGAGCGCTGAGCCGTGGGGGCCGGATCCAGGCAAGCTGGGGGCCACATCTGGCCCTTAGGTTCCCGCCCTGGCCCCCGTTTCCCGGGAGGGGCGCGTGCGATAACTCCGGAGCCGAAGTGCAGCCTGGACGGGGGTTTTGCTCCAGGCCCTGGTCACGGCCCTTAACTCCGGGCAGGGGCGGTTGGGCCGCGTGGTGCCGGGGTGGCCCCGTGGCCGGATCGCCTGGTGGTGGTTTGTTTGCACAAGGCTGTGGCCAGCAAACTCCCCAGCTGCGGTGGAGCTGGGCAGGAAAAGGGCCTGCCCTTCGGAGACCTTATCTCGGAAGATTAACAGCTGGGCGGGGCGGCTGGTGGTGTGATCCCGACGCGCCGCGAGGAGGAGCCGGGATGACAGTGACAAACAGCCCCGGTGACTCCCCTTTTCCAAGGGGGGTGACGTCCCGTGCGTCAGCTGAAACTTGGCCCGCGGCAGAGCGGAAACCAGCGAGCGGAGGAGCGGCAGCGGGGGGGGGCCCAGCGTGCCGGGAGCCAGCTCATGCCTGGAACACGCGGGGCTGTGTCACGGGGCGGGTTCCCGCCGGGATCCCGGAGCCTGGTGTGGTTGGGCACTGGGCTGGGGCATGGGAGCCTGCGGGGCAGAACGGCCTCCCGCCCAGCTACCCCGGTCTGCTGGCAGTGGAGGTCCATAGCCTCGTCTGTTCGCGGTGGGGAGCTCCCTTGAGTTTTAAACCACCTGCCTGAGCCCACATCAGCCAGCCTGAGCTGGGCCTCCTAAAATCCTGGTCTTAAAAACGGGGTCTCTTGGACCAGCCAGCTTTACACCACTGGTTAGAGGAACTTTTTTTGGGGGGGGGGTCAAATCCCAGCTCTGCCACAGACTGCCTGTATGGCCTTGGCCTTGTCACTTCATCTGCCCTGTCTCATGGGAAGTTATGAGGATAAAGAGGTTATGGTGTTGGGGCTCAGCTGTTGCCGTGCCGGGGGCCAGAGCAGGCCCTGGGGAGTGGCTGACGTTCCAGGTTTTCCGGCAACACGAGTTCTAGGCAGATCCTCTTTAGATCGGGGTGGGGAACCTAAGGCCCGGGGGGCCGGATGTGGCCCCTGGGTTGCCTGGATCTGGCCTCTGAGGCTTAGGGCCTCCCCCAGCATTGGGGAGTCCGTGCTGGCTCTCCAGCCCCCTTGTTGCCTCCCTGCAGCCCCTGCTGGATTTTTCTGTGGGGTCCGCCCCCCTGCCTGTGTAAAGGTTCCCCACCCCTGCTTTAAATGAAAACGGGGGGCGGGGGGGAGGCTGTACATCACCTGGCCCCAGGAGCCGGGGCTTCATCAAGGCTGGTGACGGTCACAAGACCCGGAACTGGACGGAAGCACCAGCTCCCCAAAGGGCTCCGTGCGGCCGGCGCTTCCTCCCAGTTCTGAGTCTCGTGATCCATCTCCAGGCTTGGTGACGCCCCAGCAGCTCCCTCTTGGCACAACCTCCCCCGGCTTCAGCTCGGGGCCTTGAATTCGGGGACTCGGCTCTCCGTCCCCGTGGCCTCTTCCCCGCCTGCTCTCCGCTTGCTCCTTCCTGCGCCCGCCTCTGTCTCTCTGGCTCCGGCGCCCACCAAAGCCATGAATTTCCTGCGGGTTGCTCTGTAACACGTGGCCGCGCCGAGCGGGGGACCCGGCGTAATACAGGAGGGGGGAGTCAGACAGGAGCAGACGCCCAAAGACAGACAAACCCTCTGACCTATATAGTAGATCGTGTCCCTTTCTCCACCCCACCCCCTGCTGGCCCAGTGGAGTAATAGCTGGCCCATCGCTGCCCCCTGTGGTCATGCTGCAGTGGAACTCGCCCTCCTAGCAGACCCCTCCCTCTCCATGTTATGAGAAACCATCAAATTCCAGGCACGTCCCATTGTCCTGGCACCACCAAACCCCGACCCGCTTTGTCGGGAGAAGAGGGTGAGCCGAGTTCTTCCTTGCACAAAGGGACACGTGGATGGACAGATGCACGTTTCTAAAACAATCGGATTTCCTCGCGCTCGGTGTCGCTGAGAATGCCCCGGGCGGCGGCGGCTGCTGCTGCTCCCCCAGGAGCCTGTATCGCTCTCCACTCCGGGGCTAACGGGTCTCCCCTCTTTGCTCCCCGCCTCCCCCCGCAGAAGCAGAGAGGTGCAGCCAGAACGAGTTCCGCTGCCAGGATGGCGAGTGCATCCCCTACAAGTGGGCGTGTGACGGGAACGCCGAGTGCAAGGACGGCTCTGACGAGTTGCTGGAGACCTGCAGTAAGTAGCCGCGCCGGGGCGAGTGGGCAGGCTCTGCCTAGGGAAATGGGGGCAAGGGGGACTGGCCAGGGACCGGCGCTGGCTGGAGAGGAGGGGAAGGTTTCCAGGTGCCGGGTGGCAGGGGAGGCCTGGGGTCACCGGCTCTGACCAAAGCGAGCCTGGGAGTTTTCTTTCCCAGCATGACATGATGCCGCTTCCTTAAAATCTCCCGGCTTGCTCTCACCGGCATCCCCTGTAGGCTGAGCGCTTGGGCGGCTGCCCAGGAGAGATTCAGGTGCCACCCACCTGATGAGCAGTGTCCACAGCTGGCGGTTTGTGTTTCTGCTGGTGGTGCACATCTGAACATGCCTCAGCGCACAGAAGAAAATTTATTCCACACATTGATGGGAAAAAATTAGTGTGACCGCTGTGTTCAGTAGTCCCCGGGGGAGTGCTGAGTGTGGGAGATGCCGGGCCGGGAGAGCTGGCAGCCCTGGGTGGGTGTAGGCCGGCTGGGCAGGCTGGCTAGTGACAGTATGGCCAGGCTCTGATGCCAGGCTGGCCCACACTAGCAGGCCTAGGCCTCGATTTCTTCCAGCCCTGCCTGTCACTGCAGAGCTGGGTCTGAGGCTGTTGCTGGTTTCTCCTGCAGAGTCGGTGACGTGCCAGTCGGGGGAGTTTAGCTGCGGAGGCCGAATTAACCGGTGCATCTCCAAGTCCTGGCGCTGCGACGGGCAGGCGGACTGCGAGAACGGCTCAGACGAGCAGGACTGTGGTAAGTGGCTCGTGGCGTCGGAGCCAGGGGTGCCGGCTCCCGTGGCCAAGGGCTCGAACAGGACACCCTGCTTGCTTGGGCTTAAAGGCAGGGAGTGTGGCCTAATGGTCTGAGCAGGCACGCAGGCAGTGGGGACTCCTGGGTCCCGTGGCTGGAGATGGAAAGGACTAGTCTGGTCTAGGGGGAGATGGGGAATTGCTAGGTTCTGTTCTTCACACTGGGAGGGCAGTGAGGGCTAGTGGGTAGAGCAGGGGGAAGCGGGCCTGGGTCCTATCCCAGCTCGAGGGGGGGTGGTGAAGGCTAGTGGCTAGAGCAGGGGGAAGTGGGCTCCTGGGTCCTATCCCAGCTCTAGGAGGGCAGTGAGGGCTAGCAGTTAGAGCAGGGGAAGCAAGCTGGGGGCTGGACTCTTGGGTCCTATCCCAGCTCTAGGGGGGAGCGGGGGCTAGTGGTTAGAGCAGCAAACAGGCCTGCCTGGGACCCCGGGCGTGTGCCCGGAGCGCAGCGAGGCCGTGGCGGAATGGGGGGCCGGGGAGGCAGAGAGGCGCTGGAGGGGGCGGAGCCTGCCTCCCCTCCCCCGCCCGGCTGACGGCTCCGCCCCCTCGGCAGCCCCGCGGCGCTGCGCGGACGACCAGTTCCGGTGCCGCAGCGGCGCCTGCGTCTCGCTGGCCTTCGTGTGCGACGAGGAGCACGACTGCGAGGACGGGAGCGACGAGGCCGACTGCCCCGCCCCCACCTGCGACCCCCGCATGTTCCAGTGCAACAGCTCCCTCTGCATCCCCAAGCTGTGGGCCTGCGACGCCGACCCCGACTGCCCCGACGGCTCCGACGAGTGGCCCCAGCACTGCGGGGGCCAGGCGGGGGCCCAGCCCCCCAGCCCCTGCTCCCCGCTGGAGTTCCACTGCGGCAGCGGCGAGTGCATCCACGCCCGGTGGCGCTGCGACGGCGGCTCCGACTGCCGGGACCGCTCCGACGAGCACGACTGTGGTAGGCCCCCGGGGGCGGGGCCAGGAAGGATGGGGGCAGGGCTTGGCTGGGGGGGGGTGACGTCGTGGGGGGACCTGGCTGGGGCTGTGGGCAACCTGCTGTCTGTCGCGCGGCCCAGCAGGGCAGGGGGTGAGTCATTACGCAAAGGGGGCTCCAAACCTGTCCGACCAGCTGCCCCGCATCTCCGGGGGAGGGGGGGGCACTGAGGCCTCTTAGCCCCAGTTCCTGTAACTGGATCACATCTGTGCTGGGCTGTACCCTGGAGAGGCAATAAACTCCCCCTGTGCTACCGGCTGGTGGGGTCTGTTCGTGCCCTTTCGGGGGTGCAGGAGGCGGGGGCCCCAACGCGCCGTCCCAGCAGGGCTTGGCTGGGGGGGCGGGGCTGGAGCTTGCCTTCTCAGCTGTGCTTTCCCTTACTGCTCATGCGGGACAGACCAGGGCTCCCTCCCGTCGCCCCGCCCAGCCCCTGGCAAACCGGCTCGGGACCCGTTCAGGGCGTGGCTGGTGGGGCTAGTCCAGGTGCCACGTGCCCTGGTCCAGCTTGCGTGTCCCCCGCCCTCCGGCCAGCTCGGGTTGATAAACACCCCTGTGGAGGGGGGGCAGAGACCCGCCTTGGCTCCCTGGGCAGCGTGGGGGGCGGCCTGGGCAGCCCGTGGGTGCGGCTGGGCTCCAAGTCTCTGCCTCCCGCAGCGAAGGCCACGTGCCGGCCCGACGAGTTCCAGTGCGGGGACGGCACCTGCGTGCACGGCAGCCGGCAGTGTGACAAGGAGTACGACTGCCCAGACATGAGCGACGAGCTCGGCTGTGAGAACGGTGAGCGCCCGGCGCGGCCATGGGGGGGGGGGCTAGGACCCCTCTGCGCCCAGCTCTTGTGGCTGGAAGAGGCAAGAGCTCTTCCCCGCCCCTGGGGCCCCAGGGCCAGCGTGTGTGGGTGGGGGGCTGGCTGTGGGGGGGGGGGGGTCCAGGTGTGTGTGTGTGTGTGTGTGGGGGGGGCTGGCTGTGGGGGGGAGGGTCCAGGTCAGTGTGTGTGTGTGTGTGTGTCTGTGTGTGTGTGGGGGGCTGGCTGTGGGGGGGGGGTCCAGGTCAGTGTGGGGTAGGGGTCGGGGGGGCCCCGGCTGGCGTGGGGAAGGGGGGAAGGCCCAGGATGATGGGGGGGGGGGGGGGCAGGGCCCCTCACACCCGTCCAGGGCTCCCCAGGAGGCGGAGGGCGACACTCAAGGGCCCTTCCCTCCCGGCAGTGACGGCGTGCGACGGGCCGGCCCAGTTCCAGTGCCGCTCGGGGGAGTGCATCGCCCTGGAGAAGGTGTGCGACCGGCGGCGGGACTGCAGGGACTGGTCGGACGAGCCCGTCAAGGAGTGTGGTGAGTGCAGGGCCCGTCGGGGGGGGGGGGGGGGGGGGGGGCGGGTGCGTGGGGCCTGCCGGGGGGGGGTGCACTGCTGGCTGCGGCGGGACCCCGTGTCCAGCCCTTGGGGTCGGCCGGGTGCCCGGGCCGCGTGGCGCTCGCAGGCCCTCACATCTCGGCTCACGCCCGCCCTCCCCTGCAGCCACCAACGAGTGCCTGGCCAACAAGGGCGGCTGCTCCCACGTCTGCAAGGACCTGAAGATCGGCTACGAGTGCCTGTGTCCCGAGGGCCACCGCCTGGTCGACCAGAGGAAATGCGAAGGTTGGTCCCCCCGCCGCGGCCCAGCCCCCGTCCTCGCCTCCCGTGTCGGTTCCCCCCGCCCCCCACCGGGTCCCCCTCCCCCTGCCGCTGCCCAGCCCCCGTCCTCGCCTCCCGTGTCGGTCCCCCCCGCCGCGGCCCAGCCCCCGTCCTCGCCTCCCGTGTCGGTCCCCCCCGCCGCGGCCCAGCCCCCGTCCCCGCCTCCCGGGTCCCCCCCCGCCGTGGCCCAGCCCCCGTCCCCGCCTCCCGGGTCCCCCCCCGCCGCGGCCCAGCCCCCGTCCCCGCCTCCCGGGTCGGTTCCCCCCGCCCCCCACCGGGTCCCCCCTCCCCCCGCCGCTGCCCAGGCCCCATCCTCGCCTCCTGGGTCCCCCCCCGCCCCCCACCGGGTCCCCCCTCCCCCCGCCGCTGCCCAGGCCCCGTCCTCGCCTCCCGTGTCGGTTCCCCCCGCCCCCCACCGGGTCCCCCCCTCCCCCGCCGCTGCCCAGCCCCCGTCCTCGCCTCCCGTGTCGGTTCCCCCCCACCCCCCACCGGGTCCCCCCTCCCCACGCCACTGCCCAGGCCCCGTCCTCGTCTCCCGTGTCGGTTCCCCCTGCCCCCCACCGGGTCCCCCCCTCCCCCCACTGCTGCCCAGGCCCCGTCCTCGCCTCCCGTGCTGGGGAGCTCCCGAGGGGCCGAGCCCCATGCAGGGTCAGAGCTGCAGCAGAGAGCTGCTCCTCCCCAAGCTGCCCTCAAGCCGACCCCCTGCCCTGAGCACCCTCCTGCCCCCCAAACTCTCATGCCTGGCCCCAGCCCTAAGGCCTTGCACCCTGACCTTCTGTGCTGGGCCTGAGCCCCTCAGGCCTGGCCCCGCCCTAGATCTCTGACCCCCAGCGAGAGGCCTCGCCCCTGGGCCCGCCCCTGCCCCCGCCCCATGGATTTGCTTCCGTGTCCAGCGTGCAGGGGAGGTGCCGTGTGACGACCCCCCCCCCCCCCCCCGTGGGTGCACATTGGGAAAACTCCTTCTGCCCCGGGGAGGGGGCGCTGAGGTGGGCCCCTTCTGAGGGGCTCGGGGCTGGGACGGGGCTCAGGCTCTGGGTGGGGCCCAGGGGCTCGACTCAGCAGCTTCCCGCCGGCTTTGCAGACATCGACGAGTGCCTGGACCCCGAGACGTGCAGCCAGATCTGCGTCAACCTGGAGGGCAGCTACAAGTGCGAGTGCCACGCCGGCTACCAGCTGGACCCAGCCACCAAGACCTGCAAGGCCGTCGGTAAGGCGGGCGCTCCTGGTTCTCGGGGCCGGGCCGGGGGGTCGGGGGTTCTCCTCCCCGGGGGTGGGCCGGGGCGTTTCCTGCCTGCCTGTCCGTGCGGCGGGGTCCCTGCCCTGGGGCCGGCGCGTCAGCGAACCCTTGGGACTCGCTCCTGAGAGCGACTCTGGCCCCGGCACGTGGTGGCTGTCGCCGTGGAGACGGCCACGTCTTGGCCGTGGGCTCGCTGGGACGCTCCAGCCGGAGGGGCTGCCGGCTGGGCCCGTCTCACGCCCCCTCCCCCCTCTCGCGGCCAGACACCATCGCCTGCCTCTTCTTCACCACCCGCAACGAGGTGCGGCGCATGACTCTGGACCGGCGCGACTACGGCAGCCTGCTGGCCCACCTCAAGCACGTCGTGGCCTTGGACCTGGAAGTGGCCGCCCGCCGCATCTACTGGTCCGACATGTCGCAGAAGAAAATCTACAGGTGGGGGCAGGGCCTCCCGGGGGGGGGGGGGGGGCAATGGGGCAATTTGCCCCGGGCCCCGCAGGCCCCCACGAGAAGGTCTGAGACAGGGTGTGCCAGGAAGGGGCCCCCGAAATTGCTTTTCCCCAGGCCCCCTGAATTCTCTGGGCGGCCCTGGGTGAGGGTGGGCGAGGAACGCAGCCAGGTAGCCCCGCTGGGCGGGGAACGGCCCCCGGCTGGCACCTGCTTCCTGGCGGGGGGGGGGGTCTGACACCCCCCCCCCCCCGCCCCAAACGCCTGGGGCTCTGCAGCGAAACCAGCATCCCCTTTCGTGGTGACCCCGGAGCAGCCCGGGAGTTCTCCTGCGCCCCCCTCGGAGGGGCTGGTGGTGGGGAGCAGGCGCTGCCCTAACCCGGCACAGAGACTGTCCGGCTGCGGGGCCCTCAGCTCCCAGGTCTTCACCCCGGCGCCAGAGTTCGCGCCCGCTTCTCCGTGGGCGGAAGGTGCCGCGGTTCCGTGGCCTCCCCCGGTGCTGCCGGCCGTCCCAGGAGCTCGGCCGGGCTGACGCGGCTCCTCCTCCCCCGCAGCTCCCGGCTCGACCAGGCGGAGAACGTCACCCAGCACGCCGCGGTGATCAGCGCCGGCCTGCGCGCCCCCGAGGGCATCGCCGTCGACTGGGTCCACGGGAACCTCTACTGGACGGACTCGGCCCGGGGCACCGTCTCCGTGGCCGACAGGGCGGGCGCCAAGCAGAAGACCCTGATTGAGGAGCCCGGCTCCAAGCCCCGGGCCATCGTAGTGGACCCCGTGCACGGGTACGAGGCGCTGACGCCCCGGCCCACCCGCATGTTCCCAGGCGGGCGGCGGGCGAGGCTCTGCCGGGCCAGAGCCAGGGGGTGGGCTGGGTTCCCCTGCCTGGATTCCCAGCCCGCCCGGGGCTTTCTAACGCCTCCTTGCGTCTCCCTCCCAGCTTCATGTACTGGACGGACTGGGGCTCCTCGGCCAAGATCGCCAAGGCCGGCCTGAACGGCGTGGACAGCTTCGCGCTGGTGAAAGACGGCGTCGAGTGGCCCAACGGGCTGACTCTCGGTACGGGCTGGGGGGCTGGGACCTGGGGGCGGGGGGCAGGCTGGAGCCTCGTGGGAACTTGGCCTGTGCGGATCCCCCGCCCGGCCCCTTCCAGCCCAGCGCTCGGCTTGCTCCCCGCGGAACCAGCTTGGGGGAGCCGGTCACGCCCAGGGGTGGGGTCGGTCCGGAGCCAGAAACGGGGTGAGGCCGGCGGGAGCGTCTGGATTGGAAACGGCCCAGCGCCGGGCCCCTTTCCCGGAGCCGGGGCGGGCGCCAGAGCTGGCCACGTGGCTCGGCGCTGCCTGTCCCGGCCAGCCCGTCACGCTCCGGCTCGGTTTCAGATCTGGTGAACCTGCGGCTGTACTGGGTGGACGCGAAGCTGCACTCCCTCTCCAGCGTGGGCGTCGACGGCGCGAGCCGCAAAACCATCCTGCAGGACCAGGACAAGCTGGCCCACCCCTTCGCCGTCACCGTCTTCGAGGTGGGTCGTGCGGCCGGGCGCAGGGCCCCCGGGAAAGCCTGGGGGGACCAGAAACAGCTCGGGCCTGCCGGGCTCCCCGGGGGCGCCTCTCTGCACCTGCCCAGTGTGACCTGGGGGAGAGGCCCGGCTCTTCTGCCCCCGAAATGCGAGCCACTCGAAGGGCCCTCAGCGGGCTGGCCAGGCAGTGCCGGTGGCTCGTGGGGGAAGTCGGCCTGCGAGGTTAAAAACCTCCCGGCGCCTGCGGTACGGGCCCTGCGACGCAAACCCACGGGACGTGGCGGCGCCAATCCGGGTCGGCCCGCCCTGCTCGGGCTGTGTAGATGCAGCGGAGGAGCCGGGCCTGGGGCTTAGGGTTGAAGGGCTTTGTGAATCGGGGCTTTCGCCGGGCGCGTGGGGGCTGCCCTGCGCCGGTTAATGCGGGTCAGGACCAGGGAGGGATTCTCCCAGAGTCCGACGGGTTGGCTGTTCCCGTTGGCTGCCCGGCCGCCGAGCGCGCTGGGAGCAAGGCAGCCGGCCCGCGGGACTAGCCCTTCGCCGTTCCGTCGCTCGGGCCTGCCTGGACTTCGCTCCTGCCGCGATCCGTGGGCAGCTTTGGCTCTGGAGCCCAGGCCTTGAGCTGCCTCGCTGGCTATTTGCTCTCGTGGGGCGGGGCGGCCGGGGCGGCTCTCCAGGCCCGTTTCTGGAACCTCCCCCTCGCATCCCCCCGCAGGACAAAGTGTACTGGTCGGACGTCCTCAACGAGGCCATCTTCAGCGCCAACCGCCTGACGGGGGCCGACGTCACCGTGGTGGCCGACAACTTGTTTTCCCCGGAGGATCTCGTCTTGTACCACAACCTGAAGCAGCCGGCAGGTAGGCGCCCAGCCGGCCCCCTGCCTACGGGCTCCCCACCCCCGTGGGGGGGGCTCCCTGCGCTCTCGTGCTCACCCTTGCTTCTCCCGCCCGCCAGGTGTGAACTGGTGTGAGAGCCACTTGCTCCCGAACGGCGGCTGTCAGTACCTGTGCCTCCCGGCGCCCCAGATCACCCGCCACTCGCCCAAGTACACCTGCGCCTGCCCCGACGGCCAGCACCTGGCAGCCGACATGCGGGGCTGCACCAAAGGTACATGGCCTGCCCGACTGGAGCGAGAGGGAGTGTTCCCTGGTGGGTAGAGCCAGGAGTCCGGGGTCCTGTTGTCAGTGACACTCGGAGGAAGACGCTTCTCCTGCCGTGAGGGACAGAGACATCCCTCTGCTCCGCTGAGTATTCAATCCCCTCCCCGCAGATCCCCAAGTCCCTGCTGCCCCCAGCACCACACTCGTGGCCCGGCTGCTCACCACGACCCACGCGCTGGAGCGGACGACGAGGCCTCCGCCTGCCACCGTCGGAGCATCGAACACCCACGCCAAGGAGGGCCCCGACCGCACCACGGCGGAGACGGTCACCCGCACCACGGCGGAGACGGTCAGCCTGTCCCAGAAGGGTAAGAGCGCCTGCCTCCAGGCAAACCCCCAGGGCACAGAACCAGCCCAGCAATGCCGTCTAGTGGTTAGAGCAGAGGGCATGGGGCGTCTGGCCTCCCAGGTTATGCTCCCAACTCGGGGAGAGGGGCACGGTCTCATGCGTAGCGCAAGGGAGTGGTGTCCGGATACCTGGCTTCCGCTTCTCGGGCCTGGGAGGGGCGTGTAGCTTGAGGACCAGGAGTAGGGACTCCTGGCTTCTCCTCCTCCTCTCTAGGCCCCCAACTTGCCCCAGGCCGTCAGGCACCCTGCCTCAGTTTCCCCACCTGTAAGGCTGCTGCAGGAGGTGAGCTGCGCTTTGGACTCCGTGGCCATGGGATAGGAAAGTGTCTGATGCAGCCCCCTTAGCACCAGCCCTGTCCTGTCCCTCGCGGTCCTGCCTGTCCGCCGCACGCTAACTGGCTTCTCCCCCTTCCCCCCCAGCCCGCAACGGCATCACCGCCGAGACCAACCAGGACAAGCGCTCCAGCCACACGGCGCTCTCCGTGGTCTTGCCGCTGGGTAAGTGTCCGCTCCCTGCGGGGCGTCCGCTCGTGGCCTGCTTGGCCCGCACTGGAGGGGGGAGGAATTTCTCCCAGGCAGGTGCTCAGCGGGACCCTGGCTGGGCTTCTGCCTCAGTCGCCCCGTTGGCGCGGCGGGGACTGGAACTTCCCGGGCCGCGTGTTGACACTGACGTCCCGTCCCCCCCCCTTAGTGCTCTTCTGCTTAATCGCCTTCGGCGCCGTCCTGGTGTGGAAACACTGGCGCCTCAAGAACATCAACAGCATCAACTTCGACAACCCCGTCTATCAGAAGACCACGGAGGACGAGGTTCACATCTGTCGGAGCCAGGACGGGTACACGTACCCCTCGGTAAGCCCGCCCGGCTCCCGCCAGCCTCCAGCATCCAGCTGCCAGCCAGAGCTCCTTGCCCCGGGGGCGTGGGGCGCCCCCCCCTTCCGAGACAGGCAGCTGGAAATGTCAAAGCAGCGTCCCCAGCACGTGGCCCCGCCCGCCTGGCCATGTCGCGACTCCTGCGGCCGGGTCCGGCTCGTGGGGGGCAGGGCAAAGCTGCTGCTCCTCCTGGGGGTCCCGTCCCACCCCCTGTCAGAATGCCGGGGCTTGCCCTGCCCCGTCTGGCGTGCTCCCGTGAAATCCGGCCTCCGCGGCTTGCGCAGGGGAGACTAGCCTTCCCCAGGCCGGGGGCCCTGACCCGGAAAGGGCTGCCGGGGGTCGCAGGGCTCCCCTTCAGCCCCATGGTTGCAGTGTCGGCCTGGGGCCCAGCTCTGAAGGCAGCAGCCGCCCCCAGAAGTCAGGGTAACAATACTGCAGCCCCTCCCCCGCCCAGGGCCCCTACCATTGATTTAAGTAGCTGAAATGAAATTTTACTGTTTTTAATCTCCCACGACTGTGAAATTGACCAAATTCAGGGTCTGTTTTGGCAGGGCCCTAGTCTGTGTCCTTGCCCCTGTACTGCCAAGAGCGGTTCTCCTTTAGCACCAGCCCCGTTTCCCAGTGGTCGAGGCACCGGGCCTAGCCTGGGCGTCACGCCCTAGGGACCTGTGTTAGGCTGCCGCCGCGCTGGGTTCCTGCGGCTCCGCTGGCCGCCGGGCCGGGAGGCGCCTTTGGTAACGGCCGCGATGTGTTTCCTTCCCAGAGGCAGATGGTCAGCATGGAGGACGACGCCGCGTGATGCCGGGACGCGCCTCTCGCCAGACTTTGCTGCTCGTTTCGCGGGAGGCAGGGACGCTCGTGGCCACGCCCCCCGACTTGGGTTCTTCGACCGTCCAGCCCCCCAGGGCCTCCTCAGCGACTTGAGCCTCCCGCTCTGCCCCGGCGCAGCGTGCTCGGCTCCGGGGGGGAGACGGGTGCGGCCGGACTCCTGGGTTTTTACATTTTATATATTTAATACTGTCGGCTGCTGCTGCTCTCCCTCGGCGCCGGGCCTGCTGCCTGTCTCCGTGCTCTGGGGAAGGAGGAAGGGTTTTTTGTTCACGTGCGCTGGGGGAAGGAACCAGGCTGGCAGCGGGGCAGTATCCCTGCGGGCCGAGCCGCCGGGCGAGGATGGATCCGTATCAGGGACTTCGCAAGCCAAAGCAAAGCGCTGCTGTCGGCGTCGGCCCTTGCGGGGGATGGAGGTTTGCTTAGACCTGGAACCCCCGAAGCACAAGCCTGCGCGTCTGCCTTGCCCAGGCAGGATCAGTCCTTCACTCCCGGTCGGCGGGCAAAGGAACCAGGCGGCTGCGAGGTGCTGGCCTGGCTGGGGCCGTGGCCCCCTCTCCTGCCCTCCTTGCACTTGGCTGGGTTCTCTTCCGGGGCTGGTTTTTGAACGGTGTCTTGGGTGGGTTTTGCACACACGGTTCCCCCCCGCGCGGCTGGGCCTGGGGGAGCGCGGGGCCAAACGCCAGGCTGGAGGGGAAGGTTTCATTGCGCCGGCGCTCAGGACCGCGGCTCCTCTGCGCACCTGGCTGCCGGGGGGAGTGGGGGTTCCAGGAGGAAACTGACGCCATGACAGCTGACCGTTTACAGTCGCCACATGCCTTAGCACTTTGAGTTTTGAGAACTTCGCCACCGGCTGCCTTCTGGGGGCGGGGGAGTCTTCCCCGCACCCCTCTGTCCGAATGCTTTTGCCAGCCCCCTCCCTGGCACTTAACGCAGGCTGTGGGGCTTAGGCCAACTGGATTCTACCAAAAATCCGCCGAACGGGAACGCCGGGAGCTTTTGTAGTACACTTTGGAGACGTGGACTCGAGTTGGTGACATTCCCTGTGCGTGTCTGGGGCCAGCCGGCCGGGCCCGCGGTTGGAGTAACGGTTCCAGGAGCCGGGCTTGCTTGCTGCCTTTTCTGATCCGATTCGGTACCTTCCCCGTGCAGTCGGCAGGGGGCAATTCTGCATACCAGAGGGTTTTAATAAGTGTGGGGAAGGGAGGGCGGGGGACACCCGTGTACGGTTTGAAGATCTTAAGGTGAACAAAAGGGCTGTAGACAGCCCTGGCTTAGCACTCCCCTCGGCCTGCCCAAAGCTGTGAAAGATTCAACTTCTGATTCTGAAGGGTGTAAATATCGCTGTGTACAGGTTCTATAGTATCTATTTCCTCGGCGCACACCGTGCGTGTGTGTGAATGTTTGTCTGGAGCTATTTCTGTAAATAGGATTTATTTATTTTCTCAATGGAATGGTTGCGGAGTTAATTTCATTCTTCGTCTTTTTTTTGGTTGTGTGTGTTGATGGGGTCGCCCCCTGAAGAAATGTTTGCACTACTGCCCGTCCTCGGTGTCCCCGGCCGTGCCCCCGGGGCTGCAGCGCGGGTGTCTCTCTGCGCTCAAAGACGCAGGGTTGGTTTTTTTTTAAATCAGAGTGTTACAATTTCTACCCTAATCTGATCAATTAAATTTTGGAATGGAAACAGTCCCCTAGCAACCTCGCTGTGTCCTTCTCTTTGTAATTCCTGGTCGTAATTCGTCTCCGCTCCCTGGCTAATGGGGCGACGGATTTCCCTTGGCCTGGCTCCGCTCAGGAACGTTAGACTTGATGAGCCCTTCGGCCTGTGCTTAAACGTAGGGGTGGCGGTGAAGAGGGCTGTAGACAGCCTGGTTCTGGGTGTTCCCTATTGGACACGCCCGTGTGTGACCGGCCTGTCTCCGGTGCCAGGATTAATCAGTAACAGCACGGCCTCGTGGATCGATTGAGCCAGAGCTCTGCTCCAGCCCAAAACCCCAAGGCTGCCGTTGCCTGGCTGCTGTGTGAGCTGGGGGAGGCTAATTCAGCGCCCTGTTGTACCCCCCCAGGCTGGGCCGCGGGGCCCCTGTCGCCCAACCGGCGCCTGTTGTGCTGAAGACCTCGCCCCTCACGTCGCATGCGAGGGCAGAGCGAAGCCCCGGGTGCCTGCCCCAAGGCCTGTGGAGGGGGAACCCTGGGGCCTTCCCTTCCCACGGTGCCTTCCTGTAAAAACACCTGGAACCCCCGTCCCAGCCTGGCGCTTTGGGCAGAGCAGGGCCTCAGGCTGCACCAGCGGGGTGACCACCCAGTCCCCCGGAGGGAAGCGCTGGGTCGGTGCTGCCTGGCGCTGCCACCAGCTGCTGATTCCACACGGGGCTCCGGCTGGCCCCAGCCCCGCTGGCTGGGTTTATGGTGCAGTGAGGGGCAAAGTCCTGGCCTGGCTCAGGGCCTGCCTGTCCCTCTGGCTGGGGGCCCGGAGGAGGGCGCCTCCCCCAGGGGAACGTACGTTCCCTTTCCCTTGCATCCAAACCCCCACTCTTCTCCCTGGCCTCCCACCGTGGCCTCTGGGCTGCAGCCCCCAGCCCGGCTCGGCAAAGGGACTGGTGCCTGCATCCTGCCAGGCCAGGGTAGCGGCTCCCCCCCGCATCAGGCCCTTGCGTGTGTTCTGAGTGCGCTTTATCCTGCTCTTCGGGCCCCAGGCCTGCTCCCCTCTGCCCCCAGCAGGGCCTGGGGCTCCGAGCGGAAGGCGAGTAGTCACCCAGGCCGGGGGCTGTGGGGGGCCAAGCTGCTCGAAGGCCTGGTGAGCGGCGCCGGGGAGACGGGCCTGTGAGTGGCTGGCAGGGCCTTGGAGGAAACACTCAGGTAGCTGCGCTGCTGCCAGCAGCCTCAGGCCGTGCTCCTGCCTGGCGGGCCCCACGGGGCCTGTGCAAGGGGTGGGGGGCGGAAGGGGCTGGCCCCACGCTCCCTGGGGGCTGTGGAAGGGCCCCGGCCGGGCGAGGGCACCAAAGGGCTTGTGGCTCCTGCTGCAAAAATCCCAGGGCGGGACCTGGGTCCCGTTGCCCCCGGGGCGCTCGGAGCCCTGTGCTGGGCTGAGACGGGCACCCCCAGCAGGGGCAGAGCTGTGGCCCCCTGCAGCCTACTCCCCCCCCCCCCCCAAAGCCCTGGGGGCCCAGCGAGGGGCTGGCTTAAGCAGTGCTTCTCTCTTTCTCCCTCCCCCCCCCCCCCCCGGGCTGGTTCTAGGCCCTTTCTGCAGCAGTAAAACCTGCCCCATAGTACCCCCCTCCCCCCGCTGCAAATGCCACAGGCAGGGGCCTGATCTTGCGTCCCATGCTGCCTGCACAGGGAGCTGCTTGTGGCGTTTGTGTTTGTCTGGGGTTGGGCAGGGGGGAGGTGCTCACAAGGGGGGTGCTCAGGTATAAACATCTTCTCCCCCCCCCCCCAGCTCTGGGGTTCAGAGGGGAAACTGAGGCACAGAGAGGGGACTTGACTTGCCCAAGGTCACCTTGCAGGCTGGTAACTGGACTGAGGCTGGGGGGAAGGGAGCTACCCCTTCCCCATGGGCGGGGGGATGGTGTGCTTCTGTGGCAACTGGCCATGGGGGGGGGGAGTGGGACTGGCGGGCCAGCAGCCCTGCCAGCCGGGGCGGGGCAGGCGGGCAAAGGGCGGCTGGTACGTGGAGGGAGGGGAGCTGAAGGGTGCCAGGGGTCAGCTGGCCGGAGCAGAGGGTGTTGATGTTGAGATTGCACCAAGTCTCCCCCCAGCACAAGCCAGAGTCAGGCCACGGATCTCGGCATCTCCCTGCCAGCAGCCCTGGGACCTGCCTACCCCGCAGGGCCAGCCTGCGCTATTCCCAGCCCCCCCAGGCCATGCCGCCCTGGGTGCCCACTGGCCTCCCTGCTGCCAGGAGGGAGGTGAAGAAGTGAGGTTCAGCCTTTGGGCACTGGGCATTCCTGGCCTAGCTGCCTGCCAGCCAGCCCACGTCACAGGGCAGGGGGCAAGGACGCCGGAGCCAGCCTCCTGGCTCGCTTGCCGCGGGAAGGATCTGGCCTCGGTCCTAGACCTTGCTGACTTGTCAGCAGCCACCAAGGCTTGGAGCCGGGGGCCCGGGCTGCTGGGTTCCAGCTCGGTGCTGGGAGAGGAACAGGGCCTAGTGGTTAGAGCAGCGCCAGCTGGCGGCAGGGCCCTGGGTTCTCCCCGATGTGGGGAGGGGAGCAGCGTTTACCGGTTAGAGCTGTGTGTGTGTGTGTGTGTGTGTGTGTGTGTACACACTCGTGTGCGTGCAGGCATGTGCCCGGTGCTCTGTTCCCTACCCTGGAGAAACGATTCATTTCTAGCCTGATGTCTGGGCGTCTTGTGGGCCCGGCTGCAGGGTGGGGCAGCTGGCTCCATGGGCTCCCCCAGCCTGGCCAACCCGGGCCAGCACCTCCCAGCCCTGAGCTGTGTGGGGCAGCCCTGGGGCCCACAGTGCTACTATCACATGCCCATCGTCACTATGGTTTCCTAGCCATGCAAAGCTATATGCAAATCTATGCAAATCGCGTCTCACACATGGACGGGCACCAATACAAAGCTGGCGGCAAGCTGGCCCAGCACGCAGGCCCTCTCGAAGTCAGTTCTGCTGCTATTACTAAACCGCAGCATTGCCCCGCCGGGTGCCAGCGCGGTGCCCGGCCAGGAATCGAACTCCTCACCCGCACGGCCCCGGGAGAGCAGGCTATCGGCTACGGCTTTCTTGTGGCTCCCACCCGCGTGCCCCAAACCCATGGGCCCTGTGTGGTGTGGCCCTGCCTTAAGGCGGCGCTGGCCAATGGTCTGTTACCTGCGGCGCCGAGGCTGGGAAAAGCCAAGGTGGGGTGGAGGCTCCCGCCCCCCCGGGGCCCAGCACTGGAGGGAGGGCAGGGCGAGGGGGCAAGGACCGGCCTGGTGCATGGGCTGCAGAGGGACGGCTCGCACGTACCCCACCTCGCCCCGCGGCACAGCCAGGCTCACTAACATGACTCCGGCTGCTGGGGCTTTGCGAAAGCCAGGAGCAGGCACCCAACAGGCAGCTGCGCGGGGGACGCTGCAGCCCGGCGCCCAGCCCATCACGGCCCAGCTCTGTGCCGGGGAGGTCCCGGTGCAGCCGGCTAACTAGGCCCGGGTGGTGTGGGAGAAAAATCAAATCACTCCAATTGTGGCTAAAGGGGGGACTGTGCAGGAAATCAAAACTCTCTGAATAAAACTGCTGGAAGGGTTACAAAGTTTTCCAGGCCTCTCTCCCTGTCACAGAGAGAAATCAAATTAACTCTGACCAAGACCCTTCCAATGCCTCCTAGCTCAAGTTCATGGAGACTCCTAGTCTGTCACAATTTGTCATGTAAACTCGTATCTTTGGCACAGTTTGCCTTGTAGACTCCTCCACTCACGTTCTCATGTGGCTTTGTTCTGTGAAACTTACGTCTCGCTCTCCTGGGGTGAACAGAAACCTCGCCGAGTGCTTCTGCTGGGCCTTTGATATGTTAAAGAAAAACAATCCACAACTGAGCTGTCTGAGCATTCTGGATAAAGGACCCTGAACCTGTCCCTCAGGGCTGCTTCACTCTTGGTGTGTCAGCCTGCATGCAGCAGAAAGTTTTTCCTTCTAGATTTCTCTCCTGCCTCACTGATTTGCCCTCCGGCGTCGGACCCTTCTGGGGGCTCTGTACCCCAGGGGAGCGAGATTTCCCCCACAGTGGGGGCAGCCAGGGGTCCGGTGCATGAATGGCACAAGGGTGCCCCCTAGCGGGGGGAGCCAGGATAGCACTGTGCTGGCAGGGGAGTGGTGTCTAGTGGCTAGAGCAGGCATGTCCAAAGTCCGGCCCGCGGGCCAATTGCGGCCCGTGTTCCGGTTTAATACGGCCCCACAGGTAATTTGGCAGTATCTATCTTTTATGGCCCCCAACGAATCCATATGTATTGAGATGAATACATTGTAAAAGCTCAGTTAATGTCAGTTGGTCTAAATCAGTTATAAATATATTTGGACACAACATGTATACTTGGTGTTATGTTCCTGTTCATATTTTTTGAACTTAAAAGTTGACAGACAACCTTTATTACCAATAATATGTAATGTACTTTACAATGTTCCTGACATATATTTCAGATTCCTGGATTTTTTTTTTCATCTGGCCTTCAGATATGAAAGGCAGAGTGATTTAACACCTGTTTAGATTTGTCATCCATGTGACGAAATGAAAAGTATGCCGTTTGCAATAAACTTTACATAAAATAGTTAATTTGCATTTAATTTTAATGGTTCAAAGAATGTCAGGCAAAATGGTCGGCCCTCACGCATGTTCACTTCATCAAATCTGGCCCTCTTTGAAAAAAGTTTGGGCACCCCTGGGCTAGAGCAATGAGTGTCACCGCTCCTGGGTTGTCCCCCTAGGATGGGGTTAGAGCCACGTGCTAGTGAAACAACTGCGACCCCGTGGGCCAGAGGAGCTGGGTCCCCCGCACTGGAGCAGGCGGCTCTGGGCAGCGATGGTGCCTCTGTGGCCTGGGAGCCGACCAGGCTGCATATGATGCTGCCAGCGCCTGCCTCTGCAGCAGAATCGCCCCCCTGCCATCGCCCTGGCGGGCACCGGGCAGCGCCGCTTAGGCCCCAGGCCTCGGGCACCCACCGTTAGCAGCACCCAGGCTGGGCCCCTGCAGGATTCGAACCCGTCGCCGCTGGTGGGACACAGGTGAGGGCTGCAAGCCAGAGCCGCCCATACGGTACCTGCTGCCGTCACCGCAGCCCCTGGGAGTAGACACATGGCTCCCAGCCTGGCCCCACGAGACCAGGGTCCTGGGGCCTGGAGCATGGCTCCCTCAAGAGCCACACGCTGCTCAGCGAGGCGCCGGGCCTTGGCCTGTGCAGCCCCAGGCAGTAGGGGACAGTTGGCAGCTTCCTCAGCAGCAGCTGGTGGGTGCTGGAGACCAGATGCCAGGCTAGATGGGCCCCTGGAGGCTCGCTGGTGTGATCAGGGCCCAGGCATGCTGGGTGCTGCCCAGACCTGGACCAAGATCCCGCCCCCCGCTGGGCCAGGCGCTGCACCGCACTGCTCTCAGAGAGCCCCTGCCCTGAAGAGCTCACGCAAAGAGGAAACAGAGGCATGGAGGGAGAAGTGGCTTGCCCTAGATCACCCAGCAGGGCAGTAAACAGCGAGGACCAGCCCCCCCCACACACACACACACACTAAGCGAGCCGACTGGTACCAACCCTCAGTTTTCCTAGTCGCTTTATTTCGTAACAGGCTATACGTGGGGTTAGCGTAATACTGGCAGCAACGAATACACCTCTCGGGACGTGCCACTAACCGGCCCCCCAGGGCTACACGGCGGGCCAAGGCCCCTCCCGTCCCACGGTTCTGCCCCTGTGTGCGTGGGGGTGGGGGGTAAAACATTCGCTAAACATGCCGGGGTGCGTGTGTCTCAGGCAGCAAAGAGACGCTCCAGAAATTCAGCCCATTGGACCACGTGGGGGGAGGGGGGGGGCTGCTTTGCCACAAGCACCCGGGGGGGGGGGGGGATGAGCCTGAGGCTTACGCAGGCAACCGACACCCGGCAGGTTTCTTTGGGCTGCAGCCCAGCTGGGCGCGCTGGCCGGGGCTGAAATCCTACAACGGGCTGGGAAATTCAATGTGGCGCGTGTGCGTGGGCCGGGTGGGCTCAGCGCCGGCAGTGAAGGTGCGTGGGCTGGGTGGGCTCAGCGCCGCCAGTGAAGGCGCGTGGGCCGGGTGGGCTCAGCGCCGACAGTGAAGGCGCGTGGGCCGGGTGGGCTCAGCGCCGGCAGTGAAGGCGCGTGGGCCGGGTGGGCTCAGCGCCGGCAGTGAAGGTGCGTGGGCCGGGTGGGCTCAGCGCCGGCAGTGACGGCGCGTGGGCCGGGTGGGCTCAGCGCCGGCAGTGACGGCGCGTGGGCCGGGTGGGCTCAGCGCCGACAGTGAAGGCGCGTGGGCTGGGTGGGCTCAGCGCCGACAGTGAAGGCGCGTGGGCCGGGTGGGCTCAGCGCCGGCAGTGAAGGCGCGTGGGCCGGGTGGGCTCAGCGCCGGCAGTGAAGGTGCGTGGGCTGGGTGGGCTCAGCGCCGGCAGTGACGGCGCGTGGGCCGGGTGGGCTCAGCGCCGGCAGTGACGGCGCGTGGGCCGGGTGGGCTCAGCGCCGGCAGTGAAGGTGCGTGGGCCGGGTGGGCTCAGCGCCGGCAGTGAAGGCGCGTGGGCCGGGTGGGCTCAGCGCCGGCAGTAAAGGCGCGTGGGCTGGGTGGGGCCCCGGGGGAGCCGCGCCGGCAGTGAAGGCGCGTGGGCTGGGTGGGGCCCCGGGGGAGCCGCGCCGGCAGTGAAGGCGCGTGGGCTGGGTGGGGCCCCGGGGGAGCCGCGCCGGCAGTGAAGGCGCGTGGGCTGGGTGGGGCCCCGGGGGAGCCACGCCGGCAGTAAAGGCTCATTGCTCTGCCCACCTTTGGGACTTCACAAAAGTTTGGGTTGTGCCCTGAAAAGCTCCATGGAGCCAGGTAGCTAGAGAGCGGGAGGGGCTGCCCCCTAGTGGCCAGGTAGGGTAATTAATTCAGGCTGCCTCCCGGGGCGCTGTGATGTTTTTAAACACCCGTGCCCGTTAAAATCACGTCTAGCCTCAGCGCCGCCCTCGTTCCAGCACAGAGCTAGCACCAAGGCACGCGAGAGCATTCTTAAAAATCCAGAGGGGAAACCGAGGCATGGAGTGATGGGATGTGACTCATCCAAGGGGAGTCTGCCACTGGACGGAGTACCTACAGCCCCTGCCCAATGGCGGGGGCACATCCTCCCCTGGGGGGGGGTGAGGGCAGGGGAGGGACGTTCCCCACACGCATGAATTTCCAGGGGGTGAGGAAGAGGCCCGGGCGAGAATCCTGTGGCTGCCAGATGGAGGCTGGGGCGGTGCGACTGATGCTGGGGCAGAGCCTCTCAAGCCAGCCGTGGCTGGTCCTCCGTGGCGAAGGAGCCTGGGGGCGGCTAGGCCTGCAGCAGCAGCCGGCTTGGCGGGCGGGGATCGGATTCGGGGGGCTGGCGTCCGGAGACTCAAACAGCAAGCCGGTTCCACTGCAGGCTGCGAGCGGCGCTTCACCCGCTGCCTGGCCTTCATCCTGGAGCAGTGCTGGCCGCCAGCAGCACCCCCTGCCCCCCAGCTCCCACCAGCTGGGCCAGGGGCTCGGTCCACAGGAGGGACGGGGCTTCGCAAACTTCCGCTGCGCCACCTTCCTCCCCGGAGCTCGCTCGGTGGCGTCAGGGCAGCCGGGCGGAACCTTCCCCTCCCCCCCGCTGCCAGGCCTGGGGGCGGATACACGGCTGGCCCCTCCGCTACTGAGCCTCGGGGGGCAGGGCGGCTGCTGCAGGCTCGGCTTTCAGCTGCTTTGGGGTCCCCTGGAAGGAACATTTTGGCTTCAGTGTCAAGCTGGCTGTAGCCCTGCCCGCCCGCTCCATCTCCCCATTTTACATACGGGGAAACTGAGGCACAGTGCAGGGCCCACACACGCCACAGGTGATGCATAACAGACCCAGACTTCGGACCCAGGCCTCCACCGCCCGTGCCAGCGAGGGGGCGTGTGAGAGTTACATGGCCCGTCCTTGCTCCACCTGTGCCAGCCACGTGTGCATGTTACACGCACCGACCCATGTCAGCCACATGTGTGTGCGCATGTTACATGTCCCGTCCTTGCACAAGCCACATGTGTATGCATGTTACACACACCAATCCATGTCAGCCACATGTGTATGCATGTTACATGTCCTGTCCTTGCACAAGCCACGTGTGTGCATGTTACACACACCAATCCATGTCAGCCACATGTGTGTGCATGTTACATGTCCCGTCGTTGCACAAGCCACATGTGTGCATGTTACACGCACCAACCCATGTCAGCCACATGTGTATGCATGTTACATGTCCCGTCCTTGCACAAGCAACATGTGTGTGCAAGTTACACACCCCAGCCCTGCTTCACCTGTGCCAGTGAGGGGCGTGAGCATGTTCTGTGCACCGGGCCAGGCTGCACACACCGTGCAAGGGATGTGTGTGTGTTTCATGCCCCGGGCCAGGCTACGCACACCGTGCGAGGGATGTGTGCGTGCACATGTTCCATGCCCCGGGCCAGGCTGCACACACCGTGCAAGGGATGTGTGTGTGTTCCATGCCCCGGGCCAGGCTGCACACACCGTGCAAGGGATGTGTGTGTGTTCCATGCCCCGGGCCGGGCTACGCACACCGTGCGAGGGATGTGTGCATGTTCCATGCCCCGGGCCAGGCTACGCACACCGTGCGAGGGATGTGTGCATGTTCCATGCCCCGGGCCAGGCTGCACACACTGTGCAAGGGATGTGTGTGTGTTCCATGCCCCGGGTCACACACACCGTGCAAGGGATGTGTGTGTGTGTTTCATGCCCCAGGCCAGGCTGTGCACACCGTGCAAGGGATGTGTACGTATTCCACGCCCCGGGCCAGGCGGCGCACACCGTGCAAGGGATGTGTGTGCGCACGTGTTCCACGCCCCGGGCCAGGCTACGCACACCGTGCAAGGGATGTGTGCGCGCACGTGTTCCACGCCCCGGGCCAGGCTTCGCACAGCGTGCGAGGGATGTGTGTGCGCACGTGTTCCACGCCCCGGGCCAGGCGGCGCACAGCGTGCGAGGGGCGTGCGTCACTCACCGGGGAGGGCGGCTTGGCGAAGTTCAGGTGGGTGTAGAGCATGACGGCGATCTCGTTGTGCCCGGCCTCCCGTGCGATGGACAGGGCTGTGCTGCCGTCCTGCCGGAGGGGACGGGGTCAGGGCAGAAAGGGGGCAGCCGGCGGGGCAGGTTGGGGACTGAATCGCCCCAGGCCGGGGCTCCTGATAGGGGTGACCTGTCCCATCTCTGCAGTCGGCCCCCCAGTTCTCCTGTTCCCCTCTGGCTGCCCCAGAGGTGGGGGTTGGGGACCAGCTGGGAGGCGCTGGTTACACAGTGGACTGATGCATAGTCAAATATGCAAATCAGGGCAGTGGTCCATTTGCATAAGCCCACCTCCACTGCCCATTGGTTCTGGGAAGCTGGGTCTCGCCCCACCTGCCCCCTGCCCGCCGGCCCCCCCCCCCCGCCAGGCACTCACGTGGTCGGCCAGGCCTACGTGGCAGGCGGGCGTGGCCAGCAGCAGGCGGGCGATCTCGGCGTGGCCGTGCTCACAGGCGCACATGAGGGCGGTGGAGCCGTCGGCGTCCTGCAGGTTCACGTCGGCCGCGCAGGCCAGCAGGGCCCGCACCATGTCCTGGCGCCCGTGGCTCACGGCCAGCATCAGGGCCGTCTGGCCGGCCTGCAGGGAGCCGGGTCAGGGAGGGGCCCACAGGGAAGGGGTGGAGGACAGACCCCCCAGATCCCCTGGCTCCTGCTCAGCCTCCCACTCCCCCCGGGGCAAACCTTCCCCACCAGGCCTACCCCCTTCCTCCCTATGTTCCTGACCACGCCCACCCCAGGCAGACCCCGCCCATGGGCTCCTAGCCACGCCCACCTGGCCTGCTCCTTTCCACCCTATGTTCCTGGCCACGCCCACCCCAGGCAGACCCCACCCATGTGCTCCTAGCCACGCCCACCTGGCCTGCTCCCTTCCTCCCTATGTTCCTGGCCACGCCCACCCCAGGCAGACCCCGCCCCTGTGCTCCTGGCCACGCCCACCTGGCCTGCTCCTTTCCACCCTATGTTCCTGGCCACGCCCACCCCAGGCAGACCCCACCCATGTGCTCCTAGCCACGCCCACCTGGCCTGCTCCCTTCCTCCCTGTGCTCCTGGCCACGCCCACCCCAGGCAGATCCCGCCCCTGTGCTCCTGGCCACGCCCACTCTGGCCAGGCTCTGCCCCTGTGCTCCTGGCCACGCCCCCTGTACCCGCCCCACCTGGCTGGCTTTGGCATTCACGTCGCCAAGCTGGAGCAGCTGCCGGATGGTGGCCATGTCGTGGTCGGAGCGGGTGGCAGCCAGTGCCGTCAGCATGATGGCCGTGTAGCCCGCCTTGTTCGGCTTGTCCACGTGGCACAGCCCTGGGGAGGGGAGCAGTGAGCAGCGGCGAGAGCCCCCCGAGCCCTGGGACAGAACCCAGGAGTCCAGGGGCTCCCCGAGCCCCCGGCGCTAACCACTAGCCCCCACTGCCCCTCACCAGTCTCCAGCAGCTGCTTGACCACGGGGAAGTTGGAGTGCGAGACGGTGTAGTGCAGCGCCGTGTTCCCGTTCCCGTCCGCCATGTTGACGACGAACTCCAGCAGGCGGGACGCGTAGGCGCGGTAGGCGGCCAGGCGCCTGGCCACGGCCTCGGGGGCTGCCTCCCTGTGACACGACAGCTCCAGCCAGTCCTGCAGCACCAGGGCGTAGGCGGCCTTCTGGGGGAGCGGGAGAGGGGGAGTCGCATGGGGCCTCCGGAGCAAGTGACCCCCCCCCGGCTCCAACCACTAGACCCCACTGCCCTCCCTGTGTGGCCGGGTGGCTGGAATCGCCGTGTAACCCCTGCCAACGGGGCGCTTGGGGTGCTGGGTGCCGGCAGCGGCTCTAGCCGAGAGCAGGGCAGAGGGAAGGGGAGCCACACGGTCTCTGCCCCGAGGGGGGGGTGGAATGAAGGTGCCCAGGGAGGCAGGGAGGGGCAGGCAGGTGCCAGGGGCCCCTCCAGGCAAGTGGGGGATGGGGCAGGCTGAGAGAGATGCTCAGGGTTCTCTGGGCGGGGGGCTTGTGGCTCCCTCTGAGCGGGGGATGGGGGCCCGTTGAGGTGCCGTCCTGGGCCTCAGATGCCAGAGCTCTGTTGCCGCCTCCGCCCCAGGCTGCTGCA
Source organism: Pelodiscus sinensis (assembly GCF_052426305.1). Taxonomy (NCBI): domain Eukaryota; kingdom Metazoa; phylum Chordata; order Testudines; family Trionychidae; genus Pelodiscus; species Pelodiscus sinensis. The sequence goes on from NC_143082.1 coordinate 1,868,127, forward strand.
GGAGCTGGGACAGGTCAAAATCCCCCCCCCCCCACTGCCTCAGTTTCTCCTTGTGAGATTGGCTTTGCAGAGGGATCTAAGGATTATTCCCCGTAACGCCCCCTGCCGGGCGGGGAGCCTGGTGCTGGTCCGTTGTCCGAGGCATTCGCGGCTCGCTCCGCCCAGACCAACAGCCAGGACCCCGGAGTCCTGGCAGCAGCCGGAGCCTGCCGCGGGGAGGTCGCCAGTGTCCCCTTTAATGTTCGCCACTCATGTGAGGACTAAAGTTTGTTTCAAGCGCAGGCGTGCACCACCCGCAGAGCCACCCACTGCCAGCTCCTGGCCCCTTCTCGCCCCCTACCGTCTCCTGGCCCATGAGTGTGTCCGGGCCCTCCAGGTACTCGCGCAGGGTTTCGCAGGCTGCTGACAGCTCCGGGCCGAGTCCCGTCCTGCAGCGAGAGGTGGGAGCCGGGACTGGTGGGCTGTTCCCCATGGGGAAGCACCCTGAAGATGAGCCGGGGCTGTCGGGGGAGGTGACTGAACACGGCCCCCAAGGGTGCACACACCAGGCTGAGGAGCCGGGGCACGGCGGGTGGAAGCCGATGGCCAGAGCTCGGGGCCTGATGCTGCCTCGAGCGGCTGGGCAGGGAGGGGCAGAGCCAAGCCAGCATCCAGTACCCCCCGGCGCGTTCCCCTGCCCGGGCTGGGGCCAACCCAGGCGTCCAGGCTCCCTGGCCTCGCCCCTGCACCCGCTCGCGGGAGGGCTCGGTGCCCCGTCGTTACCCAGCGTCTCTGCCTTGTGCCGCGCGGGGGGGGTCGCCTGCCGTCGCCGTGTCGCCCGCGGCAGGGACGCCCTGGGGGGCCTTGGGGGGCCCCGCCTGCCTCGCCAGGGGCCCCTCGCTGGCCTCGTGGTACTCGCTCTCCGTGCTCTCGCTGTCCGAGTTCTCGGCCGTACTGGAGCCCGACGAGGACGTCAACTCGTACCTGGGGGGGGGGGGGGCAGGTTCCAGCAGGCAGGGCAGCACCAGCTGCGCCCCCCCCCGAACTCCTGGCTCCCAGCCCCGGCTCTAACCACTACACCGTGGTTCCCGACTAACTACTGGGCCCAAAGGGGCCAGCGGCAGGACCCAGCCCCCCAGCTGTGTAGGGCCGGGTGACAGACCAGCCCAGGCCCTGTAGGAGCCCATGGCAGGCCCCTGGCCTTGTGGGGCTGGGCAGCAGACCTCCCCGGCCCCAGATCCCTTGCGGATCCCATGGGACCCCGCTGCACCCAGCGGAGCCGGGCCCCAGCTGTGAGCTAACGGGGCTGCATGTTCCCGCTGCCCAACACCCCCCACCCCGTCCCGGCTGGGAGTCCTGCAGCCCAGCCCCCGCTGTAACCGCAGAGGGAACCCAAGCGTCCTGCCCCCAGCTCCCCCCTCCTGGTGGGGCAGGGGCAGTTCCTCCCCTCCCCCCGCCGCCGGGCGACTTGCTGCCTCCTCTCCTTACCTGCCGTTGACGCCCACAAACTGGGAGCTTTCCTTGCCCCCCCGCTCCGCGGCCTCCTCCTGCCTCTCTGCGCCGGCTCGGACGCCCCCCTGCGCTGCGCCTGGGGGGTGAGCAGAGGGGCCGTGGTCAGAGCCTGCCCTGGGGCCCTCGCTCCTGAATCCCCTGGGCCGCTGAGCCCCTCACCTGGGCCCTCCGCCTGCCCTGGACACGGTGCAGCCAGCTGAGCTGGGACGGGGGTCTGTGCGGCCGGGGCCTCCGGCTTCCGGCGGGCTCCGGGGAGCTCTGGAGAGAGGGGGCAGAGGGGGCAGGGTCAGAGACAGGCCCATGCCGGGGGGCCTCCGACCCAGGAGTCCGGGCTCCCGATCCCTCCAGCCACGAGGCGACGATGCCCGTCCGGGCCGGGCAGGCACCCAGGTGCGGCGAGCGGCTTTGCTGCCTCGCGTGTTCCCGGCCCTGCCAACTCCACCCCCAGCCACTCCCAGGCCTAACCCATCGCCCCCCATCCCCGAGCCTCCACGGGCCCCACTCCCGGGGCTGGCAGCGCCCTTCAGAGCTGGCTGCTCCCGGGCACCGAGAGGGGCCAAAGCGCACCCCATGCGGGGTGTTCTCTGCACAGCCGGGAGCGGCTTGACGGGGATTTAGGGGGCTCAGACCCCTCCCCCCAGGGCATTTGTGGGGCCCGGGGAAAGGAGACGGGGCCGCCCAGCGTCACAGGCAGCGGGACTGGGGGGGGCAGAGGTTCTGTCCAGCCGGGCGCCGGGAGAGCCTGAAAAGAGCCAGGCCTGGCCAGGCTCCCTCCTCCCAGCCGGGTGGGGGCTGCTGGTGAACGTCTCGCTCCCCCGAGATTTGGGGCAGGCGGGAGCCAGGGGAGCCGCCGGCGGTTCCCGCAGGAGGTGTCGGCCCTCGGCTGCTCTGTCTGCATCGATTTCGGCGTCACGGCCCCGCGCCGCGGCGGGCTGACACACGGCCGGTCCCCGGCCGCGGGATGTGATGGGGGGGGGGGGGATTCTTTGTGACAGCCACTGCCAAGGCTCACAAAGGGGGCGTCTCTGCGGCTGCCCCCACCCAGCGCCAGCCCCCCCAGTCCCGGCCCCACAGCCCCTCAACGCGCACTGGCGACTGCCGGCACAGCGCCTCCCGGGCTTCCGCTGCGAGCTGCTGGTTTCGCCACTGGCCAGAGAGTTGGGGGCGCGGGGGGGGGGGGGGGGGGGGCCCATCAGGTCCCGATAGAACCGACCCTTCCAAAGCTGGTTTTAACAGAGACTGTGCGTGTCTGTAGCACGGCCCAGCGGGGGGGGCCCTGGGGGAGGCACCTAGGCCCTGGCCGGGGGGAGGAGTTTGAAGAAAGGAAGGGGGGCTGCCTGGGGCCAGGCGTGTTGTGTGGCTGGGAGAAGGGGCAGCCTTGGCAGTGGGAAGCGTGGAGGAAGCAGAATAAGTCCAGGCGGGGGGTTCAGGGCCTGTGCACCCCTTTCCCCCAAGCCTGTTTGCCCTGGGCCCAGTGGCAACGTTGAGCCTGCTTCTGTATCTCTGAGAAGCAAAGAAACTTCTACTCTGCGGCCTGCCTAAGCCACATCTGGCTGCGGACGGGGTGCAGGGTCGGGGGCTCCCCGATGCGCCGTCACGCCAGCGCTCCCCGTAAGCCGGGCGTTGGGCTCAGGAGAGAGCACAGCGCCCACAGCTAGTTAGTTTCCCCTGGTGGTGCACATCCACACATGCCTGGGTGCACGTGACAATTATTCCGCACATAGCTGGGAAAGATTGGAATTTGGAAGTCAAGTTAAATCCTAGCGGACGCCCGTATGATTATGACCTGGCTCTGCTAACCCACGTGACCTCTCCTCCCGGCCTGGCCTGGCCCCCGGAGCCATCCCCGGGGCGGTGCTTTCAAGCCCATTTACACGGGACCGGTTCTGGGTCGCTCGGGAACCCAGCCCATTCGCGCTGCCTGGCGCCAGAGGCCACGTGTGGACGCGCCGATGGCGGTTTGAGTCACGTTTCTTGCGGCACGGCTCAGGCTAACACAAGGCGTCTGTGGAGAGCGGAGGCTTCGCTGGTTGGTTTGCAACATTCATGGGGATGTGGGGGGTGACACTGGGGGTCTGGGCGGGGGGCCTGTGCGACGTGGGGGGGGGGGGGGGACGCTGTGGGTCTGGGCGGGGGGCCTGTGCGACGTGGGGGGGGGGGGGGGGGGACGCTGTGGGTCTGGGCGCCGTGCGGCTGGCCCAGGAATTTGCCTCGGGGAGACGCACCCGCCCCAGGGCGATGACTCCAACGCCGGGGGGCAGGGACCCTGACACAGTGCCACGACCCCGCTGAGGAATTCTGCTGCCAACCTGCCGGCCAGCAGCTCCCCCGGGGCCACCGGCAGGGAAGGACACGGGTGGGCGGCTCCTTGTGTGGTGGGGGGATGGGTTATAACCTCTCTCCTGTGTGAGGGAGTCTGGGGGGGGCTGTGAGTAGCCCTGGCTCTGAGCCGTTTGCCCTAATTCGACCCTCACAGCAGTGCCTCCATATTGCAGCTGGTTCATGGGCCGGCTGAGGGGGCACTGGCTAGCGGGGGATGGGCTGGGCATGGGACACGGGGCGCTGGCTAGCGGGGGATGGGCTGGCTGAGGGGGTGGGCACAGGAATGGGGCGCTGGCTGGCGGGGGATGGGCTGGGCATGGGACACGGGGCGCTGGCTAGCGGGGGATGGGCTGGTTGAGGGGGTGGGCACGGGAATGGGGCGCTGGCTGGCGGGGGATGGGCTGGCTGAGGGGGTGGGCACGGGAATGGGGCGCTGGCTGGCGGGGGATGGGCTGGCTGAGGGGGTGGGCATGGGAATGGGGCGCTGGCTGGCGGGGGATGGGCTGGCTGAGGGGGTGGGCACGGGAATGGGGCGCTGGCTGGCGGGGGATGGGCTGGCTGAGGGGGTGGGCACGGCAATGGGGCGCTGGCTAGGTCTTTCCCTCCATTTAGCTCTGCCCCTCAGCAATCCCCATCCCAGAACTGACCGGAGGCCTTATGGGGCAGGAAGGCCGTGGCGTGCCCCCCCCCCCCCCGGACGTGTGCGCTGGGCCCTACCTGGCGAGGCTCCGCCGCCCGAGCCCGTCCCGTCCCCGCCGGGCTCGGCCACGATGCTGATCTTCTTGACGCCGTGGAAGGGGGCGGCGTGGGGCGCGGCGGCGTGGACGGGGAAGGTCGTTTCCACCACCGTGGCCTGGGGCGGCGGCGCCGGCTCCCCCAGCGTCAGGGCCCGGAGGCTGGCGTAGGGCTCCCTGGTCTCCAGGCTCTGCGCCCGCTGGGGTCGGGGGGCCGCGCCCGCGTCCGTGCTGGCGGCGATCTCCGGCTCCCGCTGCACCTGGATCACCTTAACTGTGTCCACCTTGATGGGCACGTCCGGCTGCGGCCAGGGGGCCCGCTCCGCCCACCCCGGCCCCGCCTCGCCCTCCCGCCCGCCGGGGCTGCCCGGAGCCGTGCCCGCCTGCGCCAGCTTCTGCTGGGCGGCCTGCAGCTCCCGCAGGGCTTTCTGCAGCTGCTTCTCCAGCACGGCCACTTTGGCGGCCAGGGCATGCCCGGCCTGGCCCTGCCCCTCCGGCGCCAGCTGCTGCTCGCCCACGCCCACCCCCACGCTCCGCCTGTCCGCCTGCTGCCCTCCTGCCGTCCCCACCCCCACCGACCTCACCTCCTTCCTCTCTGCGCCCCCCGCGCCCTCCCGCCGGCTGCCTCCCTCCCCCGCGGCCCCTTCCTCCTCCGGGAAGTCGATGAAGAGCTCGCCCCGGCTCCGGCCCTTCCCGCCCCCGCCCGGGTGGCCCAGGAACTTCTGGCTTTTCAGCTGCACGCTCAGCTGGCGCTTCTCCTCCTGCAGCACCGAGATCTTGACCTGCAGCACCGGGATCAGCTTCACCTGCTCCTCCAGCTGCCGCAGCTTCCGCAGGGCCCCGGCCATCTGCTCCCGCACGTGCTGCAGGTGCCCGGGCGTGGGGCACACCGGGGTGGAGAGCCCCGAGCCCAGCGGGGTGCCCCCGGCCTGCGAGCCGCCCGCCAGGGAGCTGCTGGAGCCGGAGAGGCCTTGGCGCAGGCCGGGCGGCTCTCCGGTGCCCGCCTGGTCCTCCAGCTTCCGGCGGGCGTCCTGCAGGGTCTTCTCCACGCGGGCGTTGAAGGCGCTGGTGCCGCACTGGGGGAAGAAGCCGGGGGCGCAGTAGGAGTAGGAGGAGTGGCGGCTGTCCATGCTAGCGTTGGAGCACAGCGACTCCGTGGAGGTCCACCAGGAGCCGGCGCCGCGGGGCAGGGAGCTGTAGCGGGGCCGCCGGTGCACCGGGACCCGCCGGATGGTGTTGCCTTTCTCGATGTCATCCACGTACTTCAGGAAATCCAGGTCCAGGCGGTAGCCGTAGGGCGTCTCCACCGAGTAGGGCGGCTGCGGCTCCGGCATCCCGAAGGCGGTGGGGGAGGTGAGGGCGGGCTTTCCTGAGAGCGGGGGCAGGGGTCAGTGGCGGGGGGGCTGATTCCACCAGACTGTCGCAGACTCCCCTGCCCCCGCTTCATCCCCCTTTGCGGGGGGAGAAACTGAGGCAATGGGAAAGTTACTGCCACGTTCCTCCGGGCTCCCAGCCCCTCCCCTCCCACAGCTCAGCATAGAAGCCAGGCGGCCTGGCTCCCAGCACCCTGCCCTAACCATTAGACCTCCCCACCCCTCCAGCACCATTGAAAGAACCCAGGAGTCCAGGTACTCAAGCCCCTTTCTGCACTAACCACTAGATCTTCCTCCCTTCCCAGAGCAGGGAACAGAACCCACGAGCCCTCTGGAGCGTCTGGTCTCCCCAGGCCCCGAGTGGCACTACCAGTGCTCGGCCCACGGGAGCTGGGTTCATCCAGCGCCTTGCACCCTGGCGGAACCCTAAGGCCCTTAGAAAGCTAACGTGCTACCTACAGATGCCCCGGCGGCCTCCTTAGCTCGCGGGTCGAATGCAGCCACCTCTGGGGTGGGGCCCAGCAGCGAGATGCAGCCACCTCTGGGGTGGGGCCCAGCAGCGAGATGCAGCCACCTCTGGGGTGGGGCCCAGCAGCGAGATGCAGCCACCTCTGGGGTGGAGGCAGCAGCTGACTCAGCCCACAGCACTGGGCAGGCAGGGAGGCTGCTGAATGGTACCGAGAGCAGACCGGCCCGCCATGCCCAAGCACCCACCTGGGAAACCAGGCTCCATGTGCAGCACCTGGGCCATGCCGGCCTCTTGCCAACGTCGGCCCGTCACCGCGATCCCGGGGAGCCCTTAGAAAGGGGGGCGGCTCCGCCCCACGACCTGCAACAAGAGGCAGCGGCTGGGTACACGGCCGGGGGAGGGGCACGTAGCTCCAGCCCCCCCCCACCACCCCCGGAGCCTTTGCTGCTAAACTCCCACGTTCTGGACAGGGCTGAGAATAGAACCCAGGCGTCCTGGCTCCCCGCCCCCCCCACTCTAACCACTAGCCCCCACTCCCCTCCCAGAGCTGGGAACAGAACCCAGGAGTCCTGGCTCCCCCCCCCCCCCCCCACTCTAACCACTAGCCCCCACTCCCCTCCCAGAGCTGGGACAGAACCCAGGCGTCCTGGCTCCCTGCCCCCCCCACTCTAACCACTAGCCCCCACTCCCCTCCCAGAGCTGGGACAGAACCCAGGCGTCCTGGCTCCCCGCCCCCCCCACTCTAACCACTAGCCCCCACTCCCCTCCCAGAGCTGGGACAGAACCCAGGCGTCCTGGCTCCCCGCCCCCCCCACTCTAACCACTAGCCCCCACTCCCCTCCCAGAGCTGGGAACAGAACCCAGGCGTCCTGGCTCCGCCACCCCCGCCCTGGCAGATCCCAGCTTGTTTGTAGCCTGACTTTCAAGCCCCCCGCCCTCCCGGCTCTCGCCCTGCCCGTGACCCCCCCCCCCCCGCCTCCCCCCACCACTTTCCCAGCTGCTGCGTCTGGTTTCCTGGCCCCAACAGGCTGGGCCAGGCGCCAGCAGCTTGGATCCCGCCGCCCCCATCCGCTCACTGGGGGGTCCAGGGGGCGTCCTCTCCCCAGCCAGTGCCGGAGCAGGGATGTGGCCTCCCCCCGACCTACAGCTTCCCCCCACGGCTGGGTGGGGCTAAGACCCAGCCAACTCGTTCCACTCCTGCCCCAGAGCTCCAGGCCAAGGCATGCAGGGACTATGGGGGGCAACCCCCCCCTGCAGGGTCCCCTCCCCACTCCAGCTACCCCTGGATCCCAGAGCACGGTCCCCAGCACAGTACAGCCCAGGTCCTGCCCCGACCTTCCACTAGCCCCCACTCCCCTCCCAGAGCTGAGAACAGACCCCAGGAGACCTAGCGCCTACCCTCGCTCCAACCACTAGACCCCACTCCCCTCCCAGAGCTGGGAACAGACCCCAGGAGACCTAGCGCCTACCCCCGCTCCAACCACTAGACCCCACTCCCCTCCCAAAGCTGGGAACAGACCCCAGGAGACCTAGCGCCTACCCCCGCTCCAACCACTAGACCCCACTCCCCTCCCAGTGCTGGGAACAGACCCCAGGAGACCTAGCGCCTACCCCCGCTCCAACCACTAGACCCCACTCCCCTCCCAGAGCTGAGAACAGACCCCAGGAGACCTAGCGCCTACCCCCGCTCCAACCACTAGACCCCACTCCCCTCCCAGAGCTGAGAACAGACCCCAGGAGACCTAGCGCCTACCCCCGCTCCAACCACTAGACCCCACTCCCCTCCCAGAGCTGGGAACAGACCCCAGGAGACCTAGCGCCTACCCCCGCTCCAACCACTAGACCCCACTCCCCTCCCAGAGCTGAGAACAGACCCCAGGAGACCTAGCGCCTACCCCCGCTCCAACCACTAGACCCCACTCCCCTCCCAGAGCTGAGAACAGACCCCAGGAGACCTAGCGCCTACCCCCGCTCCAACCACTAGACCCCACTCCCCTCCCAGAGCTGAGAACAGACCCCAGGAGACCTAGCGCCTACCCCCGCTCCAACCACTAGACCCCACTCCCCTCCCAGAGCTGAGAACAGACCCCAGGAGACCTAGCGCCTACCCCCGCTCCAACCACTAGACCCCACTCCCCTCCCAGAGCTGAGAACAGACCCCAGGAGACCTAGCGCCTACCCTCGCTCCAACCACTAGACCCCACTCCCCTCCCAGAGCTGGGAACAGACCCCAGGAGACCTAGCGCCTACCCCCGCTCCAACCACTAGACCCCACTCCCCTCCCAGAGCTGAGAACAGACCCCAGGAGACCTAGCGCCTACCCCCGCTCCAACCACTAGACCCCACTCCCCTCCCAGAGCTGGGAACAGACCCCAGGAGACCTAGCGCCTACCCCCGCTCCAACCACTAGACCCCACTCCCCTCCCAGAGCTGAGAACAGACCCCAGGAGACCTAGCGCCTACCCCCGCTCCAACCACTAGACCCCACTCCCCTCCCAGAGCTGAGAACAGACCCCAGGAGACCTAGCGCCTACCCCCGCTCCAACCACTAGACCCCACTCCCCTCCCAGAGCTGGGAACAGACCCCAGGAGACCTAGCGCCTACCCCCGCTCCAACCACTAGACCCCACTCCCCTCCCAGAGCTGAGAACAGACCCCAGGAGACCTAGCGCCTACCCCCGCTCCAACCACTAGACCCCACTCCCCTCCCAGAGCTGGGAACAGACCCCAGGAGACCTAGCGCCTACCCCCACTCCAACCACTAGACCCCCACCCCTCAGCCCAGCAGAAGGGTGAGCTGGTGTCTGCCAGCGGAGGTGGCACCCATGCCCCAGGGGCATTTCTGTGCAGGGGCTGGGTGCAGAGACCAGGGACGGGGGCCAGAGAGCTGCAGGGATTTTCCAGCCCGTGGGCCAGGCTGAGCTCCTGGTGGGGTCGTTCCCAGCGCCAGAGCTCCGGAAAGTCTGACGCGGGCAGGGGAGGGGCTGGGTGCTGGCCAGGACGGCGTCTGGCTGGCAGGGGGGGAGCGGCCCCTTGGGGTCCATGGCAGGGGGCTGGAGCCCTCTGCCGGGCACAGGGCAGGGGTGAGAGAAAGGGGGGTCTCCGAACCCCCGAGTTCCTGGCTGCCAGCCCCCCCAAGCCAGGGAAAACCCCAGGAGTCCTGGTTCCCAGACCCCCTGCTCCAACCACTGGACACCACTCCCCTCCCCCACATGGGATTCCCCCAGACCTGGCACCAACGGGGGTGGGGGCGGGTGGTGCACCCGCCCCCAAACCCCTGAGCCCAGGCCTGCACCTGTCCCCCATGCCCCCCAAACCCTAGGCCCCATCTCCCTAGACCTGCACCCACCTCCCAACCCCCATCCCTCCAGACCTGCACCCCCTGCTCCCCCAGGCCTGCACCTGTTCCCCATCCCTCCAACCCCTAGGCCCCATCCCCCCAGACCTGCAGCTGTTCCCCATCCCCCCAACCCCTAGGCCCATCCCCCCAGACCTGCACCCCCTGGTCCCCCTGGCCTGCACCTGTCCCCCATCCCCCCAACCCCTAAGCCCCATCCCCCCTGGCTTGCACCTGTCCCCCATCTCCCCAACCCCCAGGCCCCATCCCCCCAGACCTGCACCCCCTGGTCCCCCTGGCCTGCACCTGTCCCCCATCGCCCCAACCCCCATCCTTCCAGGCCTGCATGGGCCTGTGCCCCCCATGCCCCTGGGCACAGCGAGCGCCAAGGAGAGGACCCGAGCCCGGGGACGAGCCGGACACAGCGAGCGATGCGAGGGAATCCCACGGCGCAGCGAGGGACCGGGGCTGCCGCGCCCCCCAGCCTGACCCAGACGCACAGGGCAGCGTGGCTGGCCCCCACGTGTGGGGCAGACCCCCCCGTACGGGGCAAACAGGCCTCTGACCCCCCCTCCCTGGCTGTCTGGCCGAGGGCAGCCAAGTCAGACGTCTCTGGTGCTTTGAATGGGGGGGCAGGATAATAGGGGTGCGGGGGGGGGGGGTCCAGGGATTTCCCCTTTGCGGCCCCCCCCCACTCTATTAGCAAGAGCAAGAGGGAAAGTAGCCAAGGGGACCCCCCCCATTGCCATGGCGACTGGAGGTGACATCACCCATGGGATGCGGGTCCTGGTGCCCCAGCAGCAAAGGGCAAGAGATGCCATCAGGGGAGGGGGGCGCCGGGGGGGGAAGGAGAATGGCTCCGAGCGGGATCAGCCGGGCCCCAGTGCAATGGAGCAATCGGACCCGGCTGGGGCGGGGGCACGGGGGGGCAGGGGGGGGGGGCTGGGGCGGGGGACAGGGGGGGGGGCTGGGGCGGGGGCAGGGGGGGCAGGGGGCGGGGGGGGGGGCACGGGGGGGCTGGGGCGGGGGGGGGGGGCGGGGGCTGGGGGTGGGACGGGGGGGCAGGGGGGGGCTGGGGGGGGGGGGGGCTGGGGCGGGGGCACGGGGGGGCAGGGGGCTGGGAGGGGGGGCAGGGGGCGGGGGCGGGGGCAGGGGGGGCAGGGGGGGGCACGGGGGCAGGGGGGGCAGGGGGCTGGGGCGGGGACGGGGGGCTGGGGGGGAGGGGGGGGCTGGGGGGGGGGGGGGGGCAGGGGGGGGGCTGGGGCACGGGGGGGGGGGCACGGGGGGGCAGGGGGCGGGGGCACAGGGGCAGCTCCACTGCTGGGATGGAAAATGAAACAAAGTTTGAAAATAGAATTGGGGAGGGTGTTGAGGCACAAACCCGGGGCTCAGCGGTGGGGGCTGGGGCAGGGAGCTGCTTGGCTGGGAGGGAGGAGGCAGACGGGCCCCCCCCCCGCGCAGCCAGGCTGGGCCCAAGCGACTCTCCCCGGCACCCATGGAGTGAGCCCCCCTGTTCTCAGCCTTGCGCTGCACCTGGGGGGGGGGGGGAGCAGCTGGGAGACCCAGGCAGGATCGGGCCCTCGGCCCATTTCACCAGCTGGGGAAAAACAGCTCCAGGAGGGCAGCGACTGCCGGTGCCCCTCTCTCCTGCCCCACGGCCCCTCCCCCCCAGCCCTGCCGGTGCCCCTCTCTCCTGCCCCACGGCCCCTCCCCCCCAGCCCTGCCGGTGCCTCTCTCTCCTGCCCCACAGCCCCTCCCCCCCAGCCCTGCCGGTGCCCCTCTCTCCTGCCCCACGGCCCCTCCCCCCCAGCCCTGCCAGTGCCCCTCAGCTCCTCCTCCCCCCAAGCCCTGCCGGTGCCCCTCTCTCCTGCCCCACAGCCCCTCCCCCCCAGCCCTGCCGGTGCCTCTCTCTCCTGCCCCACGGCCCCTCCCCCCCAGCCCTGCCAGTGCCCCTCAGCTCCTCCCCCCCAAGCCCTGCCGGTGCCCCTCTCTCCTGCCCCACGGCCCCTCCCCCCAAGCCCTGCCGGTGCCCCTCTCTTCTGCCCCACAGCCCCTCCTCCCCAGCCCTGCCAGTGCCCCTCAGCTCCTCCCCCCCAAGCCCTGCCGGTGCCCCTCTCTCCTGCCCCACGGCCCCTCCCCCCAAGCCCTGCCGGTGCCTCTCTCTCCTGCCCCACGGCCTGTCATCCCGGCCCTTTGCCTTGCCCCTCCCTCGGCCAGGCAGCCTGCGGGGGGAGAGCTGGGAACCCCAGGCCGGTGACTGATGTGAGAAAGGCCCTGGGGTCTGCAGCCCAGCGAAGTGGGGCTGGGTGAGGTGGGGGGAGGGGGGCGGGGCAGCAGGGATGGGGGGGTGAGGTGGGGGCCGGGGGGGAGGGGGGGCCACGCGCAGCCCTGGCCCTTTCCGTATATGGCAGCGATTTGCTCTAAAAATAAACAGTTTCGCCGGCAGCTACGTGAGAATTTCCTGCAGCCTGGGCCAGGCGCAGCCCCCCCCCCCGCTCGCTCCTGCAGCCCCCCCCTGCTCGCTCCTGCAGCCCCCCCCAGCCGGCGCATGGGGGAGACGGGCCCCTCCTGTAGGGGGCGCCAGTGCTGGTCCGGCCCCAGGCCAGGGGGTGGCTCAGGCCCAAGCTGGGGCCTGGTGTGATGAGTGGGGCAGCCTCAGCCAGGCGGCCGGCGGAGCAGGGAAGGGGCGTGGCCCCGTCGGGCCAGGCCGAAGCAGGGGGGCAGCCATGGGCCCGGCTCCAGGAACAGCCCCCCCCCCAACACAGGGTCCCTGCCCCGAGACACCCCTTCCCCCGCCCCCCATGGGAGCATTACCCCCTGCCCTGCCCCCCACAGCTCTCCCTGGCTGGCCCCCAGACCCCCCCCACATGAGCAGCTGCCCAGCCCCAGCCCCACAGCTGGCTCCCAGCTCTCACCACTGCCAGCGCTGCCTCCTTAGTGCGCGGCCTGTGTCTGGGCAGCCGGGACGCCAGCACCATGCCGCTTCGCCCGCCCGGGCCCTCAGGCCCAGCACCCGCCACCGCCCTGCGGAGCCAAAGGCACCAAGTGTCAGCCACTGAATGCAGAACCCAGGCGTCCCGGCTCTAACCACTAGACCTCCCTCCCCTCCCCGAGCACAGAGAGAACCCAGGCGTCCCGGCTCTAACCACTCGACCTCCCTCCCCTCCCGGAGCACAGAGAGAACCCAGGCGTCCCGGCTCTAACCACTAGACCTCCCTCCCCTCCCGGAGCACAGAGAGAACCCAGGCGTCCCGGCTCTAACCGCTAGACCTCCCTCCCCTCCCGGAGCACTGAGAGAACCCAGGCGTCCCGGCTCTAACCACTCGACCTCCCTCCCCTCCCGGAGCACTGAGAGAACCCAGGCGTCCTGGCGCCCAGCAGGGCCCTGCCAGCCTGTGCAAAGCAACCAGCTGCCACCGTGCGCTGGGCTCTGCTCAGGGGACCAGCTCCGCTTGTGCCACGGCCCCACGTCACTAAAAGGTCAATTTCAACCCAGGGCAAGAGTCAGGCGCTGCCCAGACCCCGGCCGAGCTCAGGGCCCGAGGAGAGGGGCCACGTGGGGCCAGGAAGAGGAAGGGAAAGGGGGCTGGAGAGCAGAGAGCCAAGGGGCACCCAAAAGCCCCCGAGCCGAGAGCAGGCGGGACGGACGGGGGAGCACAGCCGGCTGGGACTCCCCTTTTCATTGGCTCCGAGGAGTCTCTCTGGACCGTGCCCAGGCTGGCTGGAGCGTGTGGGCCGGGTCCCGAGCGCCTCTGCCCCAGGGAATTGGGGCCAGCCGGGGGCCCTGCCCCCCTGCGAGCCCAGCGTCCCACTGGGGGACCCGGCTCCAAGGGGCACTGGCCATGGCCAGGCAAGGCCCGGGGGGGGCATGGAGACGGGCAGGGCCCGGGGGGGGCATGGAGGCGGGCAGGGCCCGGGGGGGGGCATGGAGGCGGGCAGGGCCCGGGGGGGGGGGCTATAGGGTTGGGCAGGGCCCGGGGGGGGGGGCTATAGGGTTGGGCAGGGCCCGGTGGGGGGGGGGGGGCTATAGGGTTGGGCAGGGCCCGGGGGGGGGCTATAGGGTTGGGCAGGGCCCGGTGGGGGGGCTATAGGGTTGGGCAGGGCCCGGTGGGGGCTATAGGGTTGGGCAAGGCCCGGGGGCATGGAGACGGGCAGGGCCCGGGGGGGGGGGCTATAGGGTTGGGCAGGGCCCGGGGGGGGGCTATAGGGTTGGGCAGGGCCCGGTGGGGGGGGGGGGGCTATAGGGTTGGGCAGGGCCCGGGGGGGGGGGCTATAGGGTTGGGCAGGGCCCGGTGGGGGGGGGCTATAGGGTTGGGCAGGGCCCGGGGGGGGGGCTATAGGGTTGGGCAGGGCCCGGGGGGGGGGGCTATAGGGTTGGGCAGGGCCCGGGGGGGGGGGGGGCTATAGGGTTGGGCAGGGCCCGGTGGGGGGGGGGCTATAGGGTTGGGCAGGGCCCGGGGGGGGGGGCTATAGGGTTGGGCAGGGCCCGGGGGGGGGGCTATAGGGTTGGGCAGGGCCCGGGGGGGGGGCTATAGGGTTGGGCAGGGCCCGGGGGGGGGGGGGCTATAGGGTTGGGCAGGGCCCGGGTGAGGAGTCCAGCCATGGCGGAAGGATTTGGCGGCTTCCCAAGGCCCCGGCTCCCACACACTGGAACTCCCGTGGCTCCTGCCCACAGCTGGCACCGCGGGCTCCCTGCCTGGCTCCGCGCACGGGCAGCTCCCACCGTCGCCCTGGCCCCGGCCACAGGCCCGGCCCCAAACGCAGCCACCTCTGGGGAGGCCGTGGGCTGGGGTGCAGTGTGCGGGGGGCAACTCCACAGCCCCTCCCCCCCCGTCCCCAGCACTGGCCCAAAAGCGCTGCCTCAGCAGCCTCCACGTGGCTCTCCCGGGGCCAGGGGCTACAGCTGGGCTGCGCTGCCCCACAGCCGGGTGGGCACATGCTGCTGATGCCCCTCCCCCCCCTCCCAGTCCCACCGGTGTCCTTCGCCCCCCAGCCCCTGTCCCCCAGCCCTGCCGGTGCCCCTCACCACCGCCCCACAGCCCCTGCCGGTGCCCCTCACTCCCGCCCCACAGCCCCTGCCCCCCAGCCCTGCCGGTGCCCCTCACTCCTGCCCCCCAGCCCCTGCCAGTGCCCCTCACTCCCACCCCACAGCCCCTGCCCCCCAGCCCTGCCGGTGACCCTCACTCCTGCCCCACAGCCCCTGCCAGCGCCCCTCACTCCCACCCCACAGCCCCTGCCCCCCAGCCCTGCCGGTGCCCCTCACTCCTGCCCCACAGCCCCTGCCAGTGCCCCTCACTCCCGCCCCACAGCCCCTGCCCCCCAGCCCCTGCCAGTACCCCTCACTCCCGCCCCACAGCCCCTGCCAGCGCCCCTCACTCCCACCCCACAGCCCCTGTCCCCCAGCCCTGCCGGTGCCCCTCACCACCGCCCCACAGCCCCTGCCAGCGCCCCTCACTCCCACCCCACAGCCCCTGCCCCCCAGCCCTGCCGGTGCCCCTCACTCCTGCCCCACAGCCCCTGCCAGTGCCCCTCACTCCCGCCCCACAGCCCCTGCCACCCAGCCCTGCCGGTGCCCCTCACTCCCACCCCACAGCTCTGGGTGCTGCTAGAAGGCGGGCGCGGGGGCAGGGGCGTGGGTGAAGCTGGCACATTCCTGCTTGTTTTGCAGCTGGGATCTGCAGGGTGCTGGCTCCGAGTGCCGAGGGGCGGGGGGGCTGCGCGGGGCGGGGTGTGTCTGTTTTCCAATCCCTGCGTCCGGTCCCACAAACCCGGCTGCTCCTGACGCCTGGAACGGCCGAGCCGGGGGGGATCTAATGCGATTAGAGGCTCCCTGTCCCTGTGGCCCCTGGCTCCAAGAGCCACCCCCCAGCCTCGCTGCATGTGCCTTGGGGGGCTGGGAGTCAGGAATCCTGGGTTCTAGCTGCAGGGGGCGGGTGTTCTGGCCCCTCCATCCCACTGCAGAACCCTCCTCTGAGTGCCGGCCCCACGGACACCCCGGTCTGTACAGGGCCTTCGCTGCCCGGCCGGGGGACAGCGAGAACACCCTGCCCCCCCAGACCTCAGCCAGCGCGGCCTCTTTAAGGCAGATCCGCTCCCTCCCCCAGCTGCCGGCAGCACATGGAACCAATTAGTCCGGGCTGGGCTCACATGGGCCTGGGCAGGCTCAGGTTTCAGCAGGGGCCGAGATGCAGCCGCCTCTGGGGTGGGGCTGGGGAGCTGTTTCTGCGGGTCCCCGGGTGCATCTCGGGGCTGGGCACAGTCGCTGCCAGCGGGTGGGGACGCCGTGACTCAGACACCCGGGTTTGCGCCCGGCTCTGTTCTAAGCGGCGGGGGCTTGGGTACCACACGGCCCCCGGCTGCCCGGCCCGCTCTGAGCCCCCCAGTGCACAGGGCAGGGCTGGGGGCACCCGCCCAGCAGGGTGGAGGGGCAGACACAGGCCAGCTCAGTGCTCCCCACCCTGCCCATCCCCGCGGCCTCTGGCCTCGGCTGCCGCCTTCCAAGCTCTGCCTGTGCCGGAGAATTGGGTGGGCTTCCATCCCGAGGGCCGAGGCCAGGCCCCTGGATGGGGAAGGCCCATAACCTGCCCTTCAAAGGCCACTGGGGGCGGGGGGAGAACACGGACAAGTTCTGGGGATCTGCAGGTGCAGAGGAAATACGCCGAGCCCCCTTCCCAGCTGGAATCCCGACCCCCACGCCCCCCCCAGCCACAGGCCCCGCCCGGGCCCCCGAGGGACTTTCCCTTCACTTCCGCCAGGGCCTGGCATGAAAGCAGCGATTGTCCGACCTTCCCCCGCCTGCGCCCTGCGCACAACGGAGCCATTCAGCCTCCGAGCCCCACTCCCCTCCCTCCACGTGGGGGCAGGGCAGTGCCCCATGGGCGAACGGCCCCCCAAGGGGGCAGGGCTGTGGGAATCCTCCCCTTCCCACTAGCAAAATTGGGGTCCTCGGACCGGGGCGGGAAAGGGGCAGCGGGGGGGGGGGGCATGGGCATGTGGGGGGGCTTTGCAGACCCCCAGAAGGAGGGATCTAGCCCAGCCCCTCTGCCTCCCACCCCAGTTCCACTCCTGGTGCGAGGGCCGCGACCGCAGGGAGCAAGGAAGCTGCAAAGGGGGAACCATCCGCAGGCTTCAGGGCCGCAGACGCTGCCGGGTCAGGAAGGAGCCTCAGGTTGGACCCGCCCAGCTGGGGCCAGGGATCCCATGTGGGGGCAGGGAAAAGAGCTGGGCCTCTGGGGCTGGCGGTGGGAAGGCGGCTGCTGCCCCTTCCCCAGCCCTCCTTCGCATGGAGGGTCCAGCCCCCCAGCCGACCCCCCAACCCCTCCCTGCCCCAGCGCCCAGAATGGGGAGCCAGGGGGTGAGGCTGGGCTCAGAAATTCCTTCCTCTTTCCCTGGCTTTGAGCCACAGTCAAGTCCTGGGGGGTGGCTCCTGCCCCACTGTCTTGCCTGCAGGGGGAGGAGAGGGGTGGGGGCAGGACGGGGCAGGACCAGGGCCCAGCCCCCGCACTGCACCCTGCCTGGATTCCTGGCCCATCAGCAACCCTGCAAGGAGCCAAAGGCAGCTGCCCCACACTGCAGGCAAGAGAGACCAGGAGGCAGCACGGCCTAGTGGCCATAGCTCTGGATTGGGCACCTGGATGCCACGCCTGCCTCTGATCTCCCGGGTGAGCCCCTTCCCCCGCTCTGTGCCTCAGTTTCCCCGTGTGTAGCCTGTGAGCCCTTCGGGGCCAGGGCTGCCTCTCACTCCACCCCAGCGCCGGAAACAAGGGGCGTCCCACACTTAGCTGGCGGGACATACAACCGATCTCAGGGGCCCCGAGATCTTCCCCCCGGTGTCGCCCCAGAAGTGGCCACGGAGGGGTTAACTGCTAATCCCGGCTCTGCTCCTTCTCTTCTGCCATCAGCTGCTCCCTGGCGCAGGCCCGCCCGGCCGCGCCCAGCCACCCACCCAAACCCCGCCAGGGCCAGACCTTCACCTCCTTCAACCCCTCCCCCCCCAGGCCACCCCTTTCCCATCCCCCCGGGCTGCGATTCTCCCGTGCTCCCGAGCCCAAAGGGCAGCCACGTTCCGCACCAGAGGCAGCCGCATTCCCGCGTGCGGGGCTGCAGGAAACAGACTCTGGCGATGGACGGCCCCGATTCGGCGACCGCTTTTCCACGTGCAGAACTGGAGGTGTAGCCTGGGGCTGTAGAGGCGACCCCCCCTGTCTGCAGCGCCTGGCCCGCCAGGACCCCAGCGCAGCGCAGCCCGGCCCGGGGACGCGGCTGCCGGGCTAGAACCGGCCACGGGTGTGGGAGCAAATCCGGCCACTACCCGTAAAACCAGGGGCCTTAAACCTGGAACAGCCGGGCCGGGGAGGTCTGAGTAACCGGCAACCGGAGGAGTTTTCTGCTGCCCAGAGCCCGGCCGAGATCAGGGCCCGTCGGGCCGGGCGCCCCCAGACGCACAATACGAACCAGCCAGGGAGAGGCAAAGGGAGCAGCCCAGGGCCACGCAGCAAGTCGCTGGCGGAGTTGGGCACTGCCCCCCCCCCAGCCCAATGTCCGATCCCTCCGCCCCCCCGTGCCCCGGCCCGCCCCACACCCCGGGCCGTGCCGCCCCCACGCCGACACTGCGCCCGGCGCCCACCCCTCACCTGGCGCCCAGATGTGCGCGGAGCCCGGCACCGGGAGCGAACTGCAGGGCGAGCGGGACAAGCCACGGACCCCTCCAGCCTCCGCCCCCCCCCCGGCCAGCGCCGGCCCGAACCCGCCCGCGCCCCGGCGGAAAACAAGGGGGAAGCCGCTGGCGTCTAATGACAAACATCTGGAGCTGGGAGCGCGGCTCCCCTCCCCCAGCGCAGCGCAACCCGCAGCCCTGCCCCCCCGGAGCGGAGCCGGCCCGCGCCCCGGGAGAGGGGCCCTCGAAAGACCCGGCCTCGTCCCGCGCCCCGGGCCGGGCGGCGGCTCCCGAGGCGCGAAGCGGGAGCCCGGATCTCGCTCGCTCGCTCGCTTACCTCGGCGGGGAGCCCGGCCGGACCTGCAAGGGGGCGAGGCGGCGGGTTAAGGGGAGCGGGGGGCACCGCGCGGGGGGGGGGGGGGCGCTCGGCTCTCCCAGGGGGGCAGCCGGGCCCCGAACGCCGCGGGCCCCCCACGCAGCCTCCCTCCCGGGGGGGGCGGGGTCCCTGGGGCAGCGCCCCTCGGGGGTCCCGGGCCGGGGGCTGCGGTACCTTTCCCCGCTGCCAGGCGCCCGGCCGCCGCGGAGCTCTGGCGAGGAGCGACCGGCCCGGCTCCCGGGGGCTGCCTGCGGCCCCGCCCCCGGCCCACACCCCTGCCCGGCTAAAAGCGGCAGAGACCGCGGGAGCGGGGCCCGATCCGGGGGCGAAGCGCTGCCCAGGAGCAGGCGCGGCCCCGGCTGGTGCCCAGGGGCCCCCGCGAGGGGCACTTGGGGTCTCTGAGCTCCTCGGGGTCAGGGCTCGGGGGGCGCCCTTTACAACCTCCGTGGGCGGCATTATTAGGTGCATTACGGTAGTGCCCAGCTTAGCACCCCAGCCCGGCCCCTGCTCTGTCGGATCCGGCCCAGGCCTGGCCGAGGAACCCTCAGTGCCCCCCCCCCCCCGCTCGCCCCCCGGGCAGCTTCACCTCCCCCCTCCAGGGCACCGTCCAGAACACCTGGGTCCTTGGCCCTGCTCCAACCCATGACAAGCGCTTCTCTCTGCCTCAGTTTCCCCTCCCACCCTGCAGCTGGCTAGACCAGGGCCACTTCGGGGTGGGCCAGTCTGGGCAGTGCTGGCCCAAAAGCCTCCCCCCCCCAATCCAGATGTTACCGTAATACACCTAATAGTAACTCATGTACATCCCACCCAAGCTCATAACACTTTGCTCCCCCCCCCCCATGGCCCTTGGCAATTCCTGCCCAGGTACCCACCTGCCAGTGGTATCCCCAGCCGCTGCCCCCTCACCCACACACGAGCCCCCCTCCAGCCCCCCATAAACAAACTGGGCTCATCTGCCCGGCACTCCAACAAGTCCCAAGGGGGTTGGTTTTATTGTTAAATCACTTTATAAATAAACCCGACCGGCGCCTCCCCCCGGGCCCGGCTAGACATGGGGGGGGGAGCTGAGGAGAGACCCTGCCCCCACAGGGCCTGGATCAGAGCAAGGCAGGAGCCAGAGCCAATGCAGCTGCCCAGGGAGGGGGGGGGCAGTGCCCACTGCGGATTCACCGCTCCCCCGCCTGGCACTTACAGGGGGGGGGTTCCAGTGACTCAGTGAAGACCCTTGGCTGGAGTGGGGGGGGGCAGGAAGACTTGGGCTTCCCCCCCCATTCCCCATCCGAGCCCTGGTGGAGTCAGGGCACCAGGGCCTGGGCTAGGTTTGCCCTCTAGGGCAGAGCTGGGCTGCTGGGGGGGGGGGGGGGTCCTAGGGAATCTCTGGTCTGCCCCACCCTGTGCAGGGATCTGGCTCCCCCCAACTCTGTGCCCCTTTACTGGGTGCCACCCCCCGCCTTGGACTCACTTCGAACAGCCTGGTGGTGCCTGTTAACCGTGCCCCTGCCAGCCCCTCCTGGAACAGCTCAGCCCCCCAGCCCGGGCCCAGAGCCGGGACGACAGACACACAGAGGCGGGGGGAAGGGCCCTTCTCCCTTACACCAGAGCTAGGCCCGTGGGGGCTGGACGCCTCCTGCCTCCCCACACAGGAATGGGGAGGGCTGGCCAAGAGCTCAGGCCGGGGGGGCCAGGACTCCTGGGTCCATCCCCCGTGCTGGGAGGGGGGGGAGCTCCCGCCCCCAGAACCAGCCTGTAGCACCGGTTGTGGCAGGGCAGCCGCGGGCGCTGTAGGGGGGATGCCCAGGGCACAGCGCAAAGCTTTGGTCCGGATCGGGGCCGTCCAACGCTGGGGCAGGCTGCTAGGGGGACCGGCCGGACAGCCCCTGCCGCACGGGGCGCAGGCCGCAGGGGACGGGCAGAGAAGGGCCCCGCGCGGGGTAGGGTGGTTGCCCCACAGGCCCGCTGGGGCCAGGCTGCCAGCAGGTGCGGGCGCAGCAGGAGGCAGGCTGGGCCGGCTCCATGCAGGCCCCCGCCAGGAAGCAGCCCCCCCGCGGGCACGGCTGGTCCGAGTCCCTGGAGACGCCGGCTCCTAGCCCTCCAACTTGTTCAGACTCGACCTGTTCAGAGAGTTTCTGGGGGCAGAGGGGAGCCTCCAATTAATCCGATGGTGAAATTAACAAGAGGCAAAGCTACCCCCGTCCCCAGCGGCTGGGCCCCAGGAATGGGGGTGGAGAGACCCCAGGAAACAAGCCACTCAGGATTCCCAGCTCCATGAAGGGAGTGAGGTGCAGCGGTTAGAGCAGGGGGGTTCCGAGCGAGGACTCCTGGGCTGTTCCTGGCTCTGCCACGGGATTCCCTGCGTGACCCTGGGCAAATCCTGGCTCCTCCCTGCCTCAGTTTCCCCGCTCGCCCTGCAGCCACTCAGGGTGGGCGGGGCCTGTCTCCCTGGGGGCTCACCGGTGCGTGGAGCGTGGGACCAGCGGGGCGTAGAGCTGGGGGATGCGGCGGCTGAGCAGGGGCTGCAGGGCCTCCCGGAGGCGCTGGTAGTTCCGCTCCAGCTCCCGGTGATACTCGCGCTGGTCCGGCCCAATCAGCACCTTGTTCCTGCGCAGGGCGTCCTCGCACCTGCAACCCAGGGGGGCGCTAGGGGCGGGGCGGGGGCTGCCCTGCTCGCCCCCCGCGGAGGGCGGGGCCAGGGCGGGGCCAGGACAGTGGCAGGGGAGTTGGGGGGTCGGGACCCCACGGATAGGGGGAAGGGAGGAGGAGGTGGAAACTGGGGGCTTCAGGAGTGTGAGGGGTGGGAGGTTGATGGGGGCAGCATGGGGCAGAGGGAGGGGCTGTGCAGGGGTGTGGCAGTACGTGGGGCGGGAGAGGCAGCACAGGGCGGGGGGGCAGCGCGGGGGGGGAAGGGGGCAGCGCGGGGGGGAAGGGGGGGCAGCACGGGGGGGGGGTGGCGGGGGGGGCAGCGGGGAGGGGAAGGGGGGCAGCACAGGGCGGGGGGGCAGCGGGAGGGGGGGGGGGCAGCGTGGGAGGGGGGGGGCAGCGCGGGGGGGGGGGCGCGGGGGGCAGTGGGGGGGTGGGTGGGGGGGGGCAGCGGGGGGCGGGGGGCGGGGGGGGGAAGGGGAGCAGCGGGGGGGGGGCAGGGGGGGCAGAAGGGGGGGCAGGGGGGGCGGGGGAGCGGGGGGGGGGCAGCGGCCGCGGGGCGGCGGGGGGCGGGGGGGGCGGGGGGGCAGCGCGGGGGGGGCGGGGGGCGGCGGGGGGGCAGCGGGGCGGGGGGGCAGCGTCTCTACCGTTTGGTGAGGTCCCGGAAGCAGAGGCGCAGCTTGTTGTGATGCCGGTAGAGCCGGGGGTCGTCCGGGATCTCGGCCAGGAACACCTGGGCCACTTCCAGGGGGCCCTGGGCAGCGGGGAGCAGGTCAGTGCCAGCGGAGATGCCCCTCCCCCCAGACCTGACCCCCCCCACAGCCCCTCCCCCCAGACCCCCCCCCCCACACAGCCCCCGCCCCAGACCTGCCCCTCACTCCTGATCCACAGGACAGTCGTGGGCCAGGGGGGCGGGGCCGGGACGGGGGCGGGGCCAGGGCCGGGGGGGGGGGCGGGGGCGGGGCCGGGGGCGGGGCCCGTGCCCGGCGCTGCCCGACCTGGTTGACGGTGGTGCCCACGCAGCCCTGCAGCACCATCTGCAGCATCTTGGCGTCGGCCGGGTCCTGGTGGGTGGCAAAGGCCAGTTCCTGCGTCTTCTTCTGCATGTCCTCGATGGCCACCTCGATGGGCGTCAGGATGATCTGCGGGTGGGGAGGGCTCAGCCCCCCTCCTCTGCTGGGGAGGGGGCACGGGGACGTGCCTGGCCCCTCTGCCCAGCCCTGCCCCCTGCCCAGCACCCTGCCCCGCTGCGTGGCCCCCCCCCGCACCCTGCCCTGCTGCGTGGCCCCCCCCAGCACCCTGCTCCGCTGCGTGGCCCCCCCAGCACCCTGCCCCGCTGCGTGGTCCCCCCCAGCACCCTGCCCCGCTGCGTGGTCCCTCCAGCACTCTGCCCCGCTGCGTGGCCCCCCTCCAGCACCCTGCCCCGCTGCGTGGCCCCCCCCTGCACCCTGCCCCGCTGCGTGGCCCCCCCCCAGCACCCTGCCCCGCCCCCTGCAGGGCGTCCCGGCACCTCCTCCTTGTGCACGACGGGCAGGCGGGTGCGGATGTAGGGGAAGGCGTGCGAGGTGGTGAGCAGCGTCTTGCGCTTGTGCTGCTGGTGCAGCTCGCCGTGCGCCCGGCCGGCCAGCGTGAAGGGCGTGCAGAACACGAAGCGGCGCAGGTCGTAGTTCCGCTCAAAGTAGGTGACTCGCTCCGTCAGCTCGTAGGTGTCGAAGAAGGGCTCCACGTAGGTCAGCTGGATGTAGGCCTGGGAGCAGGGGGGCAATGAGGGGGCCTGGCTAGGGATCTGCCCCCCCCTTACCGAGCCCCGTGGCTGAAGCGCCCGGCCCACACCCCCGTCCCACCGAGCCAAAGCTGGGTGAGTCCTCGGCCGGCTCTGTGCCTCAGTTTCCCCCTCGTGCCTCAGGCTGGGAGCCGCCGGGGACAGGGCCTCTCGCTGTGTCCTTGTAGCACCACGTGGGTCGGGGTGTCCATGTGCCCCCCTGGCCCTACCTTGCTGGGCTCCAGACGGGCCTTGTCCACGGGGTTGGAGTCTTTGATGATCTCGACCACGTCGTCCCCGAAACGCTCGGCGTAGAACTCCTGGGGGGCACCACTGGGTCTCCAGCTAAGAGTCTCCAGCCGCCCCGGCGAGGGGGGGGGGCCCGGCCTGCGGCTTCCCTGGCTGGCAGCAGAGACCCCGGAGCCCCAGACCCCCATCCCCGGACAGGGTTCGCCTCGGTGGCCAGAGACCACAATGAGGGGCAGGCAGCGTCCCACACAGCGCGGGGGCCCAGGATCCAGCCCACGGGACACCCTGGAGCCACGGAGGGACCCTGGAGCGGGATTCGCCCCCTGGGGGGCCGGAGGGGGCCTTTCCTCCCATGCCACAGCCCGCTTGCCCCCTACCCTGCCAGAGCCCCTCGCTCCCGCCCCGCAGCCCCTGCCCCTCGCTCCCGCCCCGCTGCCCCTGCCCCCCAGCCCTGCCCCTCGCTCCCGCCCCGCAGCCCCCGCTCCCCCCCAGCCCTGCCCCTCGCTCCTGCCCCGCAGCCCTGCCCCTCGCTCCCGCCCCGCAGCCCCCGCCCCCCAGCCCTGCCCCTCGCTCCCGCCCCCCAGCCCTGCCGGTGCCCCTCACCTCCAGCCGGTGGGAGATCTCGGCCAGCTTGGTGATGGACGGCTCTTTATACACAAACTCCTGCTCGTCCAGGTCCCCGAACCTGGAGCCGTAGAAGCCGACCCGGAAATACGTCCCGAACATGCGCTGGCCTGGGGGCAGGGCGGGCCGTGAGCCGGGTGGGGCAGGAGAGGCCCAGAGCCGGCAGCGCCTCATGGGCTCGGCTCGCCCTCCAGTGCGGCTGCCTCTGGGGTGCAACGCGGCGGCGGCACTGACTTGCCGGCAGAAGAGAGCGCCCCCTACTGAGCCCCTCCTCCATGCAACGCGGCGCCCCCGAACGCCCGGCCCCGGCCCCGGCCCGCGCCTCCCTTACCCCAACCCACCCCAGGCTGAGCAGGGGGCCTGCTAGCCAGGGGGCTGGTGGGGGGGGGGCACAGGAGTCACTGTGCTGCCGTAGGGGATCCGTGGGACCCGCCTAACGGGTCTGATGCTCCGGGCGCCCAGCTCAGGCTAGAACAGGGGCAGTGGGGCCCAATGGTTACAGCCTAGTTCTGTGCCCAGCGCTGGGAAGGGAAGTGGGGGCTAGTGGTTAGACCCCACCCAGAACTGAGGAGAGAACCCAGGAGTCCTGCCTCCCAGCCCCCCGGCCCCCGCCCGCTCTAACCACTAGACCCCACTCCCATCTCAACCGCGCTCGGACCCTGCCCCCCAACAGCTGCCCTGGCACCGGCCCATCCTGCAGGACCCGGCTGGGCTGGCAGGGAACCCGGCCTCCTCGCCCCAAACCCCCAGAGAATGCCGGGCCGGGAGCGCCGGGAACAGCCCCTGCTCTGGCCCGCGGCTGCCACGGCCGCTCCCCAACGCCCCCCAGTCCCACCCCCGCCTGCCCCCTCCCCCGCCAGCTGAGAACAGAGCCCCCCCCGCGGCCTCAGCCCCGCCCCGGCTTCTCCCCCTGGCAGGGAGGTTCCCGCAGCTCAGGGGACATGGCCCAGCCCCCCAAACCCGTGGGCCCCGGGGGGGGGGGAGACTCACCGCAGCAGGAAGCCGGGAGAGCGGCAGCGGGCGGGGCCGGCGGCAGGGGGGGAAGACAGAGGCACCAGGTGAGCAGGGGGCAGCCCCAGGCCCGGGACAGAGCCCCCCAGAGGGGGAAGGTCACTGGGGCTGAGCATGGGCTCGCTGGGGCCTGTGCTCTGGGGCGGGGGCTGCCCCCCACCCCGTGGGGATTTCCTGCCCTGGCCCAGAGCCCTCCCCAGCCAGGGCTCCCCCCCACCCCACCCCACAGGGAAGGGCACCAGCCGAGACCTGCAAACCCTCGCAGCAGAGCAACGCAGGCTCCCTCCCCAAGCGGAGAACCCAGGCGTCCGGCTCCCAGCCCGCCCCCGCTCTAACCACTAGGCCCCGCTCCCCTCCCCAAGCGGAGAACCCAGGCGTCCGGCTCCCAGCCCGCCCCCGCTCTAACCACTAGGCCCCGGCTCCCCTCCCCAAGCGGAGAACCCAGGCATCCGGCTCCCAGCCCGCCCCCGCTCTAACCACTAGGCCCCACTCCCCTCCCCAAGCGAAGAACCCAGGCGTCCTGGCTCCCAGCCCATCCCCACTCTAACCACTAGGCCCCGCTCCCCTCCCCAAGCGGAGAACCCAGGCGTCCTGGCTCCCAGCCCATCCCCGCTCTAACCACTAGGCCCCACTCCCCTCCCCAAGCGGAGAACCCAGGCGTCCGGCTCCCAGCCCACCCCCGCTCTAACCACTAGGCCCCGCTCCCCTCCCCAAGCGGAGAACCCAGGCGTCCGGCTCCCAGCCCGCCCCCGCTCTAACCACTAGGCCCCGCTCCCCTCCCCAAGCGGAGAACCCAGGCGTCCGGCTCCCAGCCCGCCCCCGCTCTAACCACTAGGCCCCGCTCCCCTCCCCAAGCGGAGAACCCAGGCGTCCGGCTCCCAGCCCGCCCCCGCTCTAACCACTAGGCCCCGCTCCCCTCCCCAAGCGGAGAACCCAGGCGTCCGGCTCCCAGCCCGCCCCCGCTCTAACCACTAGGCCACACTCCCCTCCCCAAGCGGAGAACCCAGGCGTCCTGGCTCCCAGCCCACCCCCGCTCTAACCACTAGGCCTCACTCTCCTCCCCAAGTGGAGAACCCAGGCGTCCTGGCTCCCAGCCCACCCCCACTCTAACCACTAGGCCTCACTCTCCTCCCCAAGTGGAGAACCCAGGCATCCGGCTCCCAGCCTGCCCCCGCTCTAACCACTAGGCCCCCCTCCTTTGCCCGAGCTACACAGACGAGGGTTAGAAAGAGACCATTCCGCCAGGCAGCCCAGACCATGCGGGAGGGGGGGGGGGCGAGGGGGGCGTGCACACGCCCGGGGGGCAGGGACTCGCACAGCCATGCACACGGGTCCTACCTCCCAGCCAGCGCTCTGACGGGACGGGCGCAGAGGGGAGAGAGCAGGAAAGAGCACGTCAGTCCCAGTGGGACCCCCGCCATGGCCCCCTGGGTGCTGCCGCCAGGACACGGGGGCAAGGCCTGACAGAGGGAACCGGCCCCCCCACCCCGCTCAGCAGGGCTCCCCTGCAAGTCCCAGCCGGCCACAAGGGGGCGCTCTGACCCAGGGACCAGCCTTGGGGCCCCGGCAGGCTAAGGGGTCGCCCCACGCCGCAGAGGGGGGAACAGAGACGGGGGGACCTGCCCAAGGAGACAGACCCCCGGAGTCCTGGCTCCCAGCCCCCCGCTCTACCCACTACTCCCCACTCCCCTCGCAGCGGGCCGGCCGGGCGCTCACCTGGCAGCTGAGTCGGCTGAAGGCGTCCTGCAGTTTGCCGTGGAGCCCCGCCAGCTTCGGGAACTCCCGGTTGGCCTCGTGGATGGGGATGAGGATTTTGTAGACCTGGTTCACCGCCTCGTACAGCCCGCCCTGGGGGGGGGTGGGGGGCAGCCCCCCGGCCACGTGAGCACAGGGGCAGGCGCCACGTGCCACGCAGCCCAGGAGCGCCCCCCCGGCCCAGGCACCCCCTGCCTCCATCCCCCGCCGCCCCCCCCGCCCAGGCACCCCCCTGCCGTCATCCTCCCCGCCCCCCCCCGCCCAGGCACCCCCCCCCCCCGCCGGCATCCCCCCCCCCCCCCCGGCCCAGGCGCCCCCCTGCCGGCATCCCACACCGCCCCCCGGCACCCCCTGCCGGCATCCCACACCGCCCCCCCGGCCCAGGCACCCCCTGCCGCCATCCCCCGCCCCCCCCCCCGCCCCCCCCGGCCCCCCGCCCCCCCCCCGGCCCAGGCACCCCCCCGCCGGCATCCCACGCCGCCCCCCCGGCACTCACCAGGGTGAAGGCGGCGGCCGCTTGCTCCAGCAGCCCCACCAGGCCCTGCTGGGTGAAGCACTTCCCAGAGCAGATCCCTTCCTCGTCCGGCGCCAGCACGTCGTCCGAGACGGCCGATTCCTCCAGCACGTTGGACGAGATGCCCTGCGCAGACGGGCTGTGAGGGGGGAGGCCACTGGCGGGGGGGGGGCAGGACTCCGGGGGTCTCTCCTGGCTCTGGGAGGGGAGTGGGGTGTAGTGGGTAGAGCCGGGAGGGGGGGGGCAGGACTCCGGGGGTCTCTCCTGGCTCTGGGAGGGGAGTGGGGTGTAGTGGGTAGAGCCGGGGTGGGGGGGGCAGGACTCCGGGGGTCTCTCCTGGCTCTGGGAGGGGAGTGGGGTGTAGTGGGTAGAGCCGGGAGGGGGGGGGCAGGACTCCGGGGGTCTCTCCTGGCTCTGGGAGGGGATTGGGGGTGTAGTAGGTAGATCCGGGAGGGGGGGGCAGGACTCCGGGGGTCTCTCCTGGCTCTGGGAGGGGAGTGGGGTGTAGTGGGTAGAGCCGGGGTGGGGGGGGCAGGACTCCGGGGGTCTCTCCTGGCTCTGGGAGGGGAGTGGGGTGTAGTGGGTAGAGCCGGGGTGGGGGGGGCAGGACTCCGGGGGTCTCTCCTGGCTCTGGGAGGGGAGTGGGGTGTAGTGGGTAGAGCCGAGAGGGGGGGGCAGGACTCCGGGGGTCTCTCCTGGCTCTGGGAGGGGAGTGGGGTGTAGTGGGTAGAGCCGGGGGGGGGGGCAGGACTCCGGGGGTCTCTCCTGGCTCTGGGAGGGGAGTGGGGTGTAGTGGGTAGATCCGGGGGGGGAGGCAGGACTCCAGGGGTCTCTCTTGGCTCTGGGAGGGGAGTGGGCTGTAGTGGGTAGAGCCAGAGGGGCAGGACTCCGGGGGTCTCTCCTAGCCCTGGGAGGGGAGTGGGGTGTAGTGGGTAGATCCGGGGGGGGCAGGACTCCGGGGGTCTCTCCTGGCTCTGGGAGGGGAGTGGGGTGTAGTGGGTAGATCCGGGGGGGCAGGACTCCGGGGGTCTCTCCCTTCCCCCGGCAGGGCTTCGGGGCTCACCTGGAAGGAGACGCAGCCCACGGGCAGGTAGCGACAGTCCTCCAGCATGCTCAGGTACTCGGCCACCAGCGCGGCGGCGTGCACCATGCACTGCGCGGCCTCGGCGTGGTTCCCCTGCGCCGTGTGCTTGGCCGCCATGTTCTGCAGCCACGTCAGCCGCAGGTCCGGGGAGTTCTGGTAGCCCTTGGCGATCCTGGGAGAGAAGTGAGGGCTAATGGTTGGGGGGGGCGCAGGGGGCCGTGGGGTGGTGCAGGTACCGAGCTGGGGAGTGGAAGAGGGGGCTGTGGGGGGGAGGGGTGCAGCGGGTTGGGGGAGGGGGAGGGAACACGGGGGGAGGGGTGCAGCGGGCTGGGGGGGACGGGGAGGGAACACGGGGGAGGGGTGCAGCGGGCTGGGGGGACGGGGAGGGAACACGGGGGGGAGGGGTGCAGCGGGTTGGGGGCACGGGGAGGGAACACGGGGGGGCTGTGGGGGGAGGGGTGCAGCGGGTTGGGGTGAGGGGGAGGGAACACGGGGGGGAGGGGTGTAGCGGGCTGGGGGGACGGGGAGGGAACACGGGGGGGCTGGGGGGGAAGGGGGTGCAGCGGGTTGGGGGAGGGGGAGGGAACACGGGGGGAGGGGTGCAGCGGGCTGGGGGGACGGGGAGGGAACACGGGGGGCTGTTGGGGGAGGGGTGCAGCGGGTTGGGGGAGGGGAGGGAACATGGGGGAGGGGTGCAGCGGGCTGGGGGGGACAGGGAGGGAACACGGGGGGTTGTGGGGGGGAGGGGTGCAGCGGGTTGGGGGGAGGGGGAGGGGTGCAGCGGGTTGGGGGAGGGGGAGGGAACACGGGGGGAGGGGTGCAGCGGGCTGGGGGGGACGGGGAGGGAACATGGGGGGGCTGTGGGGGGGAGGGGTGCAGCGGGTTGGGGGGAGGGGGAGGAAACACGGGGGGGGGGCTCACCGGTACATCAGGTCGATCAGCATCTCGGGATCCTCTTGATGCTCCTTCATCTTCACGGTGTCGGTGAGGATCATGTGCAGGTTGAAGACGAGGTCCTGCACCTGGGGGCAGAGGGGGGCTGGGCTCAGACCCCGCCCCCTCCGCTCAGCCCCCCAAGGCCGGCACCTCTCATGGCCACGTGGGGGCCGAGCGCTGCAGAGCCCTTAGCTGGGCCGGCCCTGGCCTGGCCCCCACCTCCTCCTGCCACTCACCTGCTTCTGGCCCACAGCCCCTGCCCCCCAGCGCTGGGGTGTGTGAAGGGAGGTGGGGGATGGGTTATCACCTCTCCCCTGTGTAAGGGGGCTGGGGGGCACAGGGAGCGCCGGGGGGCCGAGGGGAGGTGGGGGATGGGTTATCACCTCTCCCCTGTGTAAGGGGGCTGGGGGGCACAGGGAGCGCCGGGGGGCCGAGGGGAGGTGGGGGATGGGTTATCACCTCTCCCCTGTGTAAGGGGGCCGGGGGCACAGGGAGCGCCGGGGGGCCGAGGGGAGGTGGGGGATGGGTTATCACCTCTCCCCTGTGTAAGGGGGCTGGGGGGCACAGGGAGCGCCGGGGGGCCGAGGGGAGGTGGGGGATGGGTTATCACCTCTCCCCTGTGTAAGGGGGCTGGGGGGCACAGGGAGCGCCGGGGGGCCGAGGGGAGGTGGGGGATGGGTTATCACCTCTCCCCTGTGTAAGGGGGCTGGGGGGCACAGGGAGCGCTGGGGGGCCGAGGGGAGGTGGGGGATGGGTTATCACCTCTCCCCTGTGTAAGGGGGCTGGGGGGCACAGGGAGCGCCGGGGGGCCGAGGGGAGGTGGGGGATGGGTTATCACCTCTCCCCTGTGTAAGGGGGCTGGGGGGCACAGGGAGCGCTGGGGGGCCGAGGGGAGGTGGGGGATGGGTTATCACCTCTCCCCTGTGTAAGGGGGCCGGGGGCACAGGGAGCGCCGGGGGGCCGAGGGGAGGTGGGGGATGGGTTATCACCTCTCCCCTGTGTAAGGGGGCCGGGGGCACAGGGAGCGCTGGGGGGCCGAGGGGAGGTGGGGGATGGGTTATCACCTCTCCCCTGTGTAAGGGGGCCGGGGGCACAGGGAGCGCCGGGGGGCCGAGGGGAGGTGGGGGATGGGTTATCACCTCTCCCCTGTGTAAGGGGGCCGGGGGCACAGGGAGCGCCGGGGGTCCGAGGGGATTAGCTGGGGAGGTTCCTGGCCGGCCAGGGGGGTGGCTGACGCGCTCGGCGGGGCGGGGCTGGTGCCGTACAGGCTAGGCCTGCCGCTGGCGTTGCAGTCACTGCTTGCTTTGGGGTGCTGTGTGCGAACCCTGCTGCCCTGTGGGGGGGGGGCCGAGGGGGGGCCCAGGCCGGCCTGGCACTGGAGCTAGCTGGAGGATTCAGGCAGGTGACACTTTGCCCCAGAATCTGAACAAAGCAGGGGAGGAGGGGGCGGGGCGGCCTGGGGGCCTGGGAGTTTGTTTCCGGCTGGTGGGGGAGGAGGGAGTCTCGCTGGCCTGGGGGGCCGGGCAGGGGGCAGAGCTGGGGCTCTGGCCCCTCTCCACCCCCCCCCCCCCCCGATGGATGGTGCTGACGGCTCCTGGTCCCTGGAGCGAGTCTGAGCTGCGCGGCGCCCTGGGACCCACTGAACCGTCTTGGGGGAGGGAGGGGGGGGACAGGGCCGGAGGCTCCCACCCACCAGGGTACCCGCCGTGGGGCTGCCCTACCCGCCGGGCGAAGGGGCGGCGCCGTGGGGCTGCCCTACCCGCCCGGCGAAGGGGCGGCGCCGTGGGGCTGCCCTACCCGCCGGGCGAAGGGGCGGCGCCGTGGGGCTGCCCTACTTGCTCGGCGAAGGGGCGGCGCCGTGGGGCTGCCCTACCCGCCCGGCGAAGGGGCGGCGCCGTGGGGCTGCCCTACCCGCCGGGCGAAGGGGCAGCGCCGTGGGGCTGCCCTACTTGCTCGGCGAAGGGGCAGCGCCGTGGGGCTGCCCTACCCGCCGGGCGAAGGGGCGGCGCCGTGGGGCTGCCCTACCCGCCGGGCGAAGGGGCGGCGCCGTGGGGCTGCCCTACCCGCCGGGCGAAGGGGCGGCGCCGTGGGGCTGCCCTACCCGCCGGGCGAAGGGGCGGCGCCGTGGGGCTGCCCTACCTGCTCGGCGAAGGGGCGGCGCCGTGGGGCTGCCCTACCCGCCGGGCGAAGGGGCGGCGCCGTGGGGCTGCCCTACCTGCTCGGCGAAGGGGCTGTCACGCAGCGCAGCGTCCTCCTGGGCGTAGGTGAGGATGGTTTTGAGCGAGCGGCGCAGATGCTCCTCGTTGAAGGGGGGCGAGGTCCCGACCAGGCAGGACAGCGACATGGTCACCTGCATCTTCACCCGGGCGAAGTTCTGTGGGGGGGGGGGGGGGGGGGATGAGCCGAGGCGCCCACAGCGCCCCCTGCTGCTTTGGTGCAGCGCCACCCAGCTCCTGGCATGGGGGGGGGGCGCCATGGGGCTGAGCCCCCAGCCACTCCCCCAGAGCTGCGCCAAGGAGCCGGCGGCAGGGCCCAGACGGCCCATGCTCCACCCCAGAGCCGGGGGGGACGGCCGGACCCAGCCGGGGGGGGGGGGTCCAGGGGCTCGGCCGGGGGGGGTCCAGGGGCCCGGCTGCGGGGGGGTTCAGGGGCTCGGCCGGGGGGGGTCCAGGGGCCCGGCCGGGGGGGGTCCAGGGGCCCAGCCGAGGGGGGGTTCAGGGGCTCGGCCGGGGAGGGTCCAGGGGCCCGGCCGGGGGGGGGGGGGTCCAGGGGCCCGGCCGCGGCGCTCACGTTGCCGAGGGCGAAGTTCTGGCGCATGAGCAGGTAGAGCGAGGCGCTGGCGTGGGCGCGGATGGCGCCGACCCGGCTGCTGCAATGGCGCAGGAGACGCAGGCAGAGGTCGGCGCAGAGCTCCGTGTCCTCCTCGAACAGCAGCTCCGGGAACTGTGCGGGGGGGGGGGGTGTTAGAGCCAATGCAGGTCGTGGGGGATGGGGGACAAGGGGAACGGTCAGGGGGCCGTGGGGGATGGGGGAGTGGGGGGCAGGCGGGAGGGGATGGGGAGGGCGTTCGGGGGGCCAGAGGCCACAGGAGGGGTCGTGAGGGATGGGGAAGCGGGGTGCCACGGGGGGGGCCCGGGCGGGGGGGGAAGCAGGCGGGGGGCGGTTGGGGGATGGGGAGTACGGCCGGGAGGCCAGAGGCCGCGGGGGGCGGTTGGGAGTCTGTGGGGAATGGGGAAGTGGGTGGGGGAGGTGCGGGGGGGGGGTGGGGGTCGGGGGGATGGTTGGGGGCGGTCGGGGGGGATGGGGACAACAGGCGGGTGGGCCGCGGGAGGTGGGCAGGGGAATGAGGAGGATGGTCAGGGGGTGGGTGGGGGGCCGCAGGGGGAGGTTGGGGGGGAACGAGGAGACCGGGCGGGGGGTTGGGGGGGGAGGTTGGGGGGAACAAGGAGACCGGGCGGGGGCCGCGGGGGGAGGTCGGGGGGGAACGAGGGGGCCGGGCGGGGGGCGGGGGGGAGGTCGGGGGGGAACGAGGGGGCTGGGCGGGGGCCGCGGGGGGGGTGGGGGGGCGCGCTGGGCGGGGGAGGGGCCGGGGGGGGGCTCTCACCTTGCTGACCAGGGCGCGCTGGGTGGCCAGGCCGTGCTGCAGGAAGAGGGCGCTGGAGGCGCCGGCCAGGCCGTGCAGCAGCACCCGCAGCACCACGTCCAGCAGGCTCTCCCGGGCCTCCGCCAGCAGCACCGTCTGCGGGACACGGCGTCAGGGGGGCCGGAGCCTCCGGGGGGGGGGGGGACTTGTCCCAGGCTCTCGGGGGGGGCTGGGTCAGTGAGAGCAGCTGGGGGGAGGGTTTGCCGGGGGGGGCCCTGCCCTGCCCCCACCTGGACGATGATCTCCAGCGTGTCCAGCACCACCAGGTTGGCCTCGGTCGCCAGGTTCCCCTCCACCAGCATCTCCTGCTCCACCTGCTCCCTGCTCCTGGGGCAGAGCCACGGCCAACTCAGAGCGACCCCCGGCCCGGCCCCCGGCCCCCCGCGTCCTCCCCTCCCCCAGCCCGGCCCCCCGGCCCCCCCGCGTCCTCCCCTCCCCCAGCCCAGCCCCCCACACTCCCGCGGCCTCTCCTCCCCCCTGGCTCCCCCGCGTCCTCCCCTCCCCCCCCCCCGGTCCCGGCCCCCGGCCCCCCGCGTCCTCCCCTCCCCCAGCCCGGCCCCCCGGCCCCCCCGCGTCCTCCCCCCCCCCGGCCCGGCCCCCCGGTCCCCCCCGCGGCCCCCGGCCCCCCCGCGTCCCCCCCTCCCCTCCCCCAGCCCAGCCCCCCACACTCCCGCGGCCTCTCCTCCCCCCTGGCTCCCCCGCGTCCTCCCCTCCCCCAGCCCGGCCCCCGGCCCCCCGCGTCCCCTCCCCCAGCCCCCCCCCCAGCCCGGCCCCCCACACTCCCGCGGCCTCTCCTCCCCCCTGGCTCCCCCGCGTCCTCCCCTCCCCCAGCCCAGCCCAGCCCTCCCAACCATCTCCCCCCCCCCCAGCCCGGGCCCCCACCCCTCCCGCGTCCTCCTCTCCCCCAGCCCAGCCCTCCCAACCATCTCCCCCCCCCCCCAGCCCGGTCCCCCAGCATCCTCCTCCCCCCTAGGGCCAGCCCCCACAGCCCTGTGCCCACCCACCCACCTCATGGCCCCCAGACGCCCCAGGCTCCGCGGCGGCCGCACTCACCTGTCCACCTTGTCGGAGTTGGGGCGCCAGTGGGTGAGGTTCTTCCTCCAGCGAACGCTCTCCTGGCCCCCCAGGGGGCTGCGCTCTGCAGGGCGTGGGGAGGGGGCTTAGGAGCCGCAGGCACCCCAGGGTGAGCCAGCCTCATCAAGGGCTTAGCCCCGCCCCAGCCAGACCCCCACACCCTGAGCCCCTCCCAGCCCCCAGCCCCAGGCATGCCTCCTGCCCCCCGAGCCCCTCCCAGCCCCCAGCCCCAGGCATGCTTCCTGCCCCCCGAGCCCCTCCCAGCCCCCAGCCCCAGGCATGCCTCCTGCCCCCCGAGCCCCTCCCAGCCCCCAGCCCCAGGCATGCTTCCTGCCCCCCGAGCCCCTCCCAGCCCCCAGCCCCAGGCATGCCTCCTGCCCCCCAAGTCCCTCACAGCCCCCGGCATCTCCCCTGCCCCCCACTCTCCCCCCGAGTCCCTCCCAGCCCCCAGCCCCAGGCATGCCTCCTGCCCCCCGAGCCCCTCACAGCCCCCCTCTCCCCTGCCCCCCCAAGCCCCTCACAGCCCCCGGGATCTCCCCTGCCCCCCCAAGCCACTCGCAGCCCCCGGCATCCCACCTGCCCCCCGCTCTCCTCCTGAGCCCCTCCCAGCCCCCAACATCTCCCCTGCCCCAGCGCAGTGAGCGCATGGGGGCTGGAGTAGGCAGGGCGTTGGGGGGGCGGTTAGACAGTCGGCTCCACCCAGGTCTGAGCCCCCCCATGAGAAGTGGCATCAGGAGGGGAGGGGGGCTCTGTCCCCGCCCCCAGCTCACCCCGGCTGCGCCGCACCATCTCCTGGCGCGCCCCCACGGT
Organism: Pelodiscus sinensis; assembly: GCF_052426305.1. Taxonomy (NCBI): domain Eukaryota; kingdom Metazoa; phylum Chordata; order Testudines; family Trionychidae; genus Pelodiscus; species Pelodiscus sinensis. The sequence continues at coordinate 1,902,984 of NC_143082.1, forward strand.
GCCCAGGATGGCCTCCTCCAGCCGCGCCCTCATGTCCAGGGACTTCTTGAAGGCCAGGCTGCTGCTGCGCTCCAAGGCCTTCCTGCCCTGGGGGGAGAAAAGGGCTGGGCCGGCTGTCGGGGGGGGGGGGGGACAGGGCGGGGCCAGCTGTTGGGGGGGGGGGGGCGGGGAGGGCGGGGCCGGGTGTCGGGGGGGGGGGGGGGCCGGGGGTGTCGGGGGGGGCGGAGGACAGGGGGGGGGGGGGGCTGGGTGTCGGGGGGGGCGGGGGGCGGAGGGAGGACAGACGGGGATGGGCAGGGCCGTGCAGGGAAGGAGGGGGGACAGGGCTGGGCCGGGTGTCGGGGGGGGGGGGCGGGACAGGGCGGGGGGCCGGCTGTGTGGGGGGGGGGGCGGAGGGAGGACAGACGGGGATGGGCAGGCGGGGGGGCAGGCAGGGGGAAGGAGGGGGGACAGGGCTGGGCCGGGTGTCGGGGGGGGGGCGGGGCCAGCTGTTGGGGGGGGCGGAGGGAGGACAGACGGGGATGGGCAGGCCGTGCAGGGAAGGAGGGGGGACAGGGCTGGGCCAGCCATGTGTGCTGGGGGGGCCGAGGGGGGGGCCGCGATAATCGGCCCCAACGTGAGCACCCGCGACTCCGTTTGGGGGGCCCCCGCTGCGCCCCACCTTGTACTGGAAGCAGGCCACGCAGAGGTACAGCAGGTCGAGGAAGCGGCCGAGCTGCGGGGGGGGGAGCTCCGCAAACCAGCCGTGCAGCGCCCCCGGCTCCCCGTTCTTCAGCACCCACAGCAGGCAGGCCAGCAGGGTGCGGCTGGACTCCGCCGACAGGGCGCCGCCCGCGCGGGGGGGCTGTGGGAGAGAGGAGGTCAGCGCCCACCCCGGGCCCCTGCAGCCGGAGCCATGACGTGTGGGGGGGGACATCCAGCCCAGAAACCCCTGCCCCCACCCCGCCCCGCCCCGCCCCACTGCCGTCAACCCTGCCAGGCAGCTGCCACCCACCCCGAGGGCACTGCCGGCTCCATCACCAGCCCCGCCCCACAGAAACCGTCTCCTAGGTCTGGGAGGGGAGTGGGGTCTAGTGGTTAGACGACGGGGGGGCAGGACACGGGTCAATCCCCGGCTCTGAGAGGGGAGTGGGGTCTAGTGGTCAGAGCAGGGAGCTGGGGGGGCAGCGGGGTCACCAGGAAGGGAGCACCCTATCTCCAGCGACCGAGGTTGCTCCGACGCCCCGGCTGGCTCGAGGACCCCGCAGAGGATACTCACGGCTGCTGGCCCGGGGAGGGGGCTGGCCCGGGGGGCGTGAGGCAGGGGGGAGCCGGCGATGGCCATGGCCACCGACTGGCTAATGGTGCTGCTGTCGTGGTCCACGTCGTCCCTGGGCACGGTGACCAGGCGCCCGCGCGCACTGTGGTGCTCTGGGGGGGGCAGAGCACAAGGCTGGGGCACGAGCCAGCCCCGGGGTGCCCCAGAGAGAGCAGGGCCAGGAGCGGAGGAGCTCTGCCGCGAACGCTCCGACCAGCCTGGCAAACCCCATCTCGCCCCGGGAACGCTGGATTCCCTCCCCGTGAGCCGGGGGACCGAGGGGGCCCCGGGCGTCTCCAGCTTTGTCTTCGTTCTGGCTACTCTAGCAGACGCTTGCGAGAGTTTGTGCGCGTCTGAGTCGGCCCAAGAACTCCTCCCGCACGGGAAGAGCCGCCCCCCTCGCCGGGCCGCCTCCTCGTCGCGTAGCAAAGCCAGGGCTGGGCATGGCCGTGCCAGAGCGTTGGGCTGTGCCTGGAATGGGACTGGTTTCCATCCCATGGAGAGGGAGGGCTCTGCTAGCAGGCACCGTTCTCCTGCAGCACGGCCACAGGGGGGCAGCGATGGGCCAGCTATTACCCCACTGGGCCAGCAGGGGGCGGGGTGGAGAGAGGGCCAGCGTCGGAGAGCGTCTGTCTGTCCGTCCCGCCAGGGGGCCTGCTCCCCTCTCCCAGCTGCAGCGGCCATGGAGAGACGCTTCCCCCCAGCCCCAAGCTGCCGCGCTGAGCAGCCTGCACCCTGAGACCCCTGGCCAGCCCCGCCCCAGAGCCACGGGGTCACTGGAGAACAGGGCCGGGCCCGGCGGCTCTGGGGGCGAGAGCCGAGGTGGGAAGCGCCCTGGGCCCGGGAGAGCCTGGTGGAGTGGGGGCCACGGGGTGTCCTAACCTCTCCCTGCGGAGGGCGCGGGGCTGCGGTGGCACAGGGCACCCCTAGTGCCCAAGGGGGTTGCCAGGGAGGCTCCTTGCTGGCCGGGGGGCAGCTGACGTGCTCGGTGGGGCTGGCCCGGTCTCTGGCTGTCAGTAGCCCTGGCTCTGAGCCACTCGCCCTGAACCGTGTCCCCAGAAACCTCGTGTCCCCAGAAACCTCGCCTATTACAGCGGGATCTAGCAGTTACCCAGGGGGTTGGAAGCAGGACTCCCGGGTTCTTACCCCAGCTCGGGGAGGGGAGTGGGGTCCAGTGGGTAGAGCAGAGGGGCAGGACTCCCGGGTTCTCGCCCCAGCTCGGGGAGGGGAGTGGGGTCTAGTGGGTAGAGCAGAGGGGCAGGACTCCCGGGTTCTCGCCCCAGCTCGGGGAGGGGAGTGGGGTCTAGTGGGTAGAGCAGAGGGGCAGGACTCCCGGGTTCTCGCCCCAGCTCGGGGAGGGGAGTGGGGTCTAGTGGGTAGAGCAGAGGGGCAGGACTCCCGGGTTCTCGCCCCAGCTCGGGGAGGGGAGTGGGGGTCTAGTGGGTAGAGCGGAGGGGCAGGACTCCCGGGTTCTCGCCCCAGCTCGGGGAGGGGAGTGGGGGTCTAGTGGGTAGAGCGGAGGGGCAGGACTCCCGGGTTCTCGCCCCAGCTCGGGGAGGGGAGTGGGGTCTAGTGGGTAGAGCAGAGGGGCAGGACTCCCGGGTTCTCGCCCCAGCTCGGGGAGGGGAGTGGGGTCTAGTGGGTAGAGCAGAGGGGCAGGACTCCCGGGTTCTCGCCCCAGCTCGGGGAGGGGAGTGGGGTCTAGTGGGTAGAGCAGAGGGGCAGGACTCCCGGGTTCTCGCCCCAGCTCGGGGAGGGGAGTGGGGTCTAGTGGGTAGAGCGGAGGGGCAGGACTCCTGGGTTCTCGCCCCAGCTCGGGGAGGGGAGTGGGGTCTAGTGGGTAGAGCGGAGGGGCAGGACTCCCGGGTTCTCGCCCCAGCTCGGGGAGGGGAGTGGGGTCTAGTGGGTAGAGCGGAGGGGCAGGACTCCCGGGTTCTCGTCCCAACTTGGGAAGGGGTGTGAGGTCCGATGTGCAGTGGGGGTGGGGGGCAGGGGCTGACCGGTGAAGTCGTAGAGCTGCGGCAGGGCGTCGGTGACGATGCCGAGGAGCGGCAGGTAGAGCCGGGCCACGTGTGCGCGGGCGACGGGGTCGGCGTACCGGGCGTCGGCGTCGTGGGTGCTCAGCAGGTTGTGCAGGGTGCTGATGGCCTTCTTGTGCAAGGAGAAGATGCTGGAGGGAGGACGAAGAGGGTGTGTGAAAAGGGGGGGCTGAAAAGGAGACTCCCCCCTGCTCTAACCACTAGGCCCCACTCTCCTCTCAGAGCTGGGAGAGAACCCAGGCATCCTGACTCCCTGCCCCTCCCCCCTGCTCTAACCACTAGGCCCCACTCTCCTCTCAGAGCCGGGAGAGAACCCAGGCGTCCTAACTCCCTGCCCCTCCTCCCTGCTCTAACCACTAGGCCCCACTCTCCTCTCAGAGCCGGGAGAGAACCCAGGCGTCCTGACTCCCTGCCCCTCCCCCCGCCCCGCTTTAACCACTAGGCCCCACTCCCCTCTCAGAGCCGGGAGAGAACCCAGGCATCCTGACTCCCTGCCCCTCCCCCCTCCCCAGCAAGCTCTGCCCAGCTGGATCCCGGGGGGCCGGGGACCCTGCTCACCCGTCGGCGTCGGGCTCCAGGACGAGTGCCAGCTCCGTCAGCACCAGCCCGGCCAGGAAGTGCTGGCGGCGGAAGGGCCCCGACAGCTCGAACATGCCGGCCACACGCGGGTCCGGCGCCAGGCTGGAGAAGGCCGAGCCCTGCGGGAGCAAGCGACGTGGGGCAGGGCAGGAAGGGGGCATGCGTGGGGCAGGCAGGTGGGGAAGAGCCGGGCCGGGGGGGGCAGATGCCAGGAACTGAAATGCCTGGACAGTGGCTCCCCCTGCCCCCGCCTGCCCCCCCCATGTCCTGCCCCCAAGCCGGGGCTCCCCCCACACCGTGATGCCCTGGATGGCTCAGTGCTGAGCTCGGGGCGGGACCTCCCCAGGCTGCCCCCAACAGAGAGCAAACTCCCCCAGGCCCAGAGCCACTGGGGTGGGGGGCGAGGGCTTTGGTGGTGGGTCAGTGACCCCCCATTGGGACGGCAGCGACCCCCCCGGGAGCCAGCTCTGGGCGTGGGCTGTGGCTCCAGGGGACAGCACCTGGGTGGGCGGGGCAGGGGGCGGGACCGTACCTGGGCACAGGGGGGGGGGGGGAGGGGGGGCGGGGCCATACCTGGGCGCGGGAGGAGCTGGGGGAGGGGCCGTACCTGGGCGCGGGGGGAGGAGGGGGAACGGGGCCGTACCTGGGCGCGGGGGGAGGAGGGGGAACGGGGCCGTACCTGGGCGCGGGGGGAGGAGGGGGAACGGGGCCGTACCTGGGCGCGGGGCGAGTGGGGGGCGGGGCCGTACCTGGGCGCGGGGAGGGGCCGTACCTGGGAGGTGGCAGAGCAGGTGGAGGGCGAGGGGGAGGCGGGCGGCGAGAGGCGGTGCCAAGGCAGGTTCAGGCTCACGTAGTGCTCGTGGCTGCAGACGATGCGCAGGAAATCGAGGCGCAGCCCCCGCAGGGCGGCCGCGTTCTGGGCGCTGGGCAGCCGGTTCCCGATCTGGGGGGGGCGGCCAGTGAGGGGACGGCCCAGGAGAGCCCTGGCCCAGCTGTTCTCCTCTCCCAGCCTTTTCCTGACCATCCCCCCAGCCCAGCTGCCTCCCCACCCCCATCCCCGCACGGGGAGTTCACCTGCGGAACTCCCTGCCCCAGGACGCTCCATCCCCGCACGGGGAGTTCACCTGCGGAACTCCCTGCCCCAGGACGCTCCGGGGGCAGAGGCTCCCGCCCGCCCAGCCCACCTGCTTGTAGTAGGTGCGGACGAGGCCGAAGACGAAGGTGCGGTCCATGAGGGAGAGCAGGTCGTTGAGGAAGAAGGCCAGGCTGCTGTTGAGGCGTTCTGCCAGCCCCGCGTCCTGCAGGGACAAGGCCGGGGGGGGGGGGGTCACACTTGGGGGGGGGACCCAAGGACACGGGCTCCAAGCAGCATGCGAGCAGCCAGCCCATGTGGCCGAGAGCAGGCTGGGCTGGGGTGGAGGGACAGAGACAGACAGAAGTAACGCGGGGGGGGGGGTACGTTGCCAGCGGGGGGCGGACACACACAGGAGCGAGTGGCCAGTGGGGAGCAGGGGGTGCGGCCGACGGGGCAGGGCGGGAGGTTGGGGGTCGGGGGAGGGGGTGCGGGGGGGCAGGGCGGGAGGTTGGGAGTCGGGGGGGCAGGGGGTGCAGCCGACGGGGCAGGGCGGGAGGTTGGGGGGCAGGGGGTGCGGCCGACGGGGCAGGGCGGGAGGTTGGGGGTCGGGGGGCAGGGCGGGAGGTTGGGGGTCGGGGGGCAGGGGGTGCGGCCGAAGGGGCAGGGCGGGAGGTTGGGGGTCGGGGGGGGCAGGGGGTGCGGCCGATGGGGCAGGGCGGGAGGTTGGGGGTCGGGGGGGGGGGGGCAGGGGGTGCGGCCAACGGGGCAGGGCGGGAGGTTGGGGGTCGGGGGGGGCGGCCGAGGGGGCAGGGCAGGAGGTTGGGGGTCGGGGGGGGGCAGGGGGCGGCGAGGGGCAGGGCGGGAGGTTGGGGGTCGGGGGGCAGGGGGTGCGGCCGACGGGGCAGGGCGGGAGGTTGGGGGTCGGGGGGCAGGGGGTGCGGCCGACGGGGCAGGGCGGGAGGTTGGGGGTCGGGGGGGGGCAGGGGGTGCGGCCGACGGGGCAGGGCGGGAGGTTGGGGGTCGGGGGGCAGGGGGTGCGGCCGAGGGGCAGGGCGGGAGGTTGGGGGTCGGGGGGGGGGGCAGGGGGTGCGGCCGAGGGGGCAGGGCGGGAGGTTGGGGGTCGGGGGGCAGGGGGTGCGGCCGACGGGGCAGGGCGGGAGGTTGGGGGTCGGGGGGAAGGGGGGGCGGCCGAGGGGGCAGGGCGGGAGGTTGGGGGTCGGGGGGCGGGGGGTGCGGCCGAGGGGCAGGGCGGGAGGTTGGGGGTCGGGGGGCAGGGGGTGCGGCCGACGGGGCAGGGCGGGAGGTTGGGAGTCGGGGGGGGGCAGGGGGTGCAGCCGACGGGGCAGGGCGGGAGGTTGGGGGGCAGGGGGTGCGGCCGACGGGGCAGGGCGGGAGGTTGGGGGTCGGGGGGCAGGGCGGGAGGTTGGGGGTCGGGGGGCAGGGGGTGGGCCGAAGGGGCAGGGCGGGAGGTTGGGGGTCGGAGGGGCAGGGGTGCGGCCGATGGGGCAGGGCGGGAGGTTGGGGGTCGGGGGGGCAGGGGGTGCGGCCGAGGGGGCAGGGCGGGAGGTTGGGGGTCGGGGGGCAGGGGGGGCGGCCGAGGGGCAGGGCGGGAGGTTGGGGGTCGGGGGGGCGGGGGGTGCGGCCGAGGGGCAGGGCGGGAGGTTGGGGGTCGGGGGGCAGGGGGTGCGGCCGACGGGGCAGGGCGGGAGGTTGGGAGTCGGGGGGGCAGGGGGTGCGGCCGACGGGGCAGGGCGGGAGGTTGGGGGGCAGGGGGTGCGGCCGAGGGGCAGGGCGGGAGGTTGGGGGTCGGGGGGCAGGGGGTGCGGCCGACGGGGCAGGGCGGGAGGTTGGGGGTCGGGGGGCAGGGGGTGCGGCCGACGGGGCAGGGCGGGAGGTTGGGGGTCGAGGGGCGGGACGGACCCACCTTCTGGTGGCGGCTGGCGATCTCGGCGCTGACGGAGCCCACCAGGGCGGCGACGTCGTCCACGAAGCGGCTGGGGAAGCGGAGCCGGCGCGGGGCCGCCAGCTTCTCGCCCTGGTGCAGGTGCAGGGCCATGCTCTTCACCTGTGGGCGGAGCCGCACGCTGGTGGGGGCGGGGCTTGGGCGCCAGGGGGCGGGGCCAGGAACCCACCCCCTGGTGGCAGCCGCCCGTCACCTGCCACCAGACCTGTGGCCTGAAGCCTCCCTCCCCAGCAGGTGGCCCCTCCCCCACCCCGGGGTGCCCCCAAGGGCAGGGTGGCTAGTGGGGGGCTGAGAGGTGAGCCCCTCTCCAGGAGCCAGGGGCCGGGGGAGGGGCACTCACCAGCAGGCGGAAGAAGAACCAGGCCTGGTGCAGCACGGCCTCGCGCACGGTGCTCGTGCTCACCACCCACTGCAGCGCCAGCTCCTCGTGCAGCAGCTGGGCAGAGACGGAGGCACCGTTACGGGGGGCATCAAGCGTCGTGTCCCCCCTACCCCCCCGCTGCTCTTGGACCTGTTCGGCTGATGGGGGCCTGACCCCTCTGCCTGCTGAGCTCATGCAGGCCCATCACCCTGGCGTCTGGGCGCTGCCCGCTCTGCAATCCCCAGTGCCCCCTCGGCACGGGGGGAAACCGAGGCCCCGGGTGGCGCTGGTTGGTGGCAGGCGGGGTTTGAACCCAGCCCCGCGTTAACGCCTCCTCCCCCCGACTCGCCCCAGTGCCCGGCGAACGTGCTGAGTCGCTCCAGCCCCCTGGCCCGGGAACGGTTCCCCAGTCCCCAGGGACGCAGCGGGACCGGCGGGGTGGCTGCCCCCCTGCTGGAGGCCGTGATGCGGCTGGGAAAGGCGGCCCAGCGCGCGCCGGCGATGGAGCACGCGTGGGACAGCGGATGGACAGCGGATGGATGGAGAGGAAGAGGCGGGAGATGAGAAGCTAGCAGGCGAGTCTGGGGGAACCTGTTCGAAAGGAGACTCCCCTCCTGCCCCTCCCGGATTCTCTCTCTGGCCAGGGACCGCAGGAAAGATTTTGGAGCGACCCGATGCCTGTGGGGCGCCTGCGGGATCGTCCCCTGGCTCGGACTGGATGTTTAATGGCCCCGGGCGGGCTCCGAACACTTCCTTGGCATTCGTTAACTCGGCCACGGGGCACCCTAAGTGTTAGCAATGGGGAAACTGAGGCACGGGAAAGGGCTGGGACGTGCCCAGTGCCACACAGGATGCAGGCTCCAGCCGCCCAGTACCCCAGCTCTAGCTGCTCCTAGCGCCCTGCCCTCACCACTAGCCCCCAGCACGGGGACAGAACCCAGGAGTTCTTGGAGCGTGACCCTCCACCCCCGTCTACTCCAGGTGGGCCCGTTTCCCTCCCGCCCCCTCTACCTTCTTGGCGGTCGGCCGGGTGGGGGCGGCGGGCGCGCTGGAGCAGCTCTCCAGGAAGGAGGAGAGGCGGTTGGCGCTTCGCTCGCTGGCCTGCGGGGGGCGCCGATGGAGGAGCGAATGGAATGAGAGGATGGAGCAGAGCAGAGACACGGATGCGAATCCCAACAGCGACCGAGGTTCCTCCCCAGCCTGGGGGCAGCCACAGACCTGGGCCGAGCCCCCAGCACGGCAGCCCCCTCCCCACCCGGAGCCCCCCACCTCGACACTGCTCCGGTTCGACCCACCCCAGCGGGCGTGTGGCGCCACAGTCCCCGCCCCCCCACCACCAGGGGGAGGCGCGGTGCGGCGAGGACCGGCCGGCGAGGGGCGAAGCCGAGCGGGGAAGCCAAGCGGAAAGGGGGAGGGGCACCTGTTTGAGGTCGGCGCTGGAGCTGGGCGGGTTCCGGCGCAGCACGGCCTTGGGCCCGCCGGGGGCGTAGGCCGAGTTGACCCAGGAGTGCGAGCGGTCGATCGCCTGCGCGCGGCCGCCGGGAGAGAAAAGAGCAGCGAGAACCGTCACCGGCGGGAGGCAGAGTCCAAGCAGGGCCCCCCCGCGGCACAAGGGGTCCCAGCAACACCAAGCGGGGAGGGGGAGCCGCGAGGGCAGAGCGGGAGGGGGCCGGGTGCCAGGAGACCCCCCGGGGGCACAGCCAGCGCCGGCCTTACCTTGCTGGCCAGGATCTTCTGCACCTCGAGGTCCGGGCAGCCGGGCGTGGAGGCCAGGTCGGGGTTGCTGTTGCTGATGCTCTTGGAGCGCGCCAGGGTGAGGCTGGTGGGGCGGGCGGTGGCGCGGGACAGGGTGGCGCACTGGACGGCAGCCCCGGGGGGCAGCACCGAGGCCTCTGGAACATACACCCCCCTCCGGGGGTCAGCTTCTGAAACCCTGGAGAACCCAGGCGGCCTGGCTCCTGGGCCCCCTGCTCTAACCACTAAACTCCACTCCCGTCCGGGGCCAGAGAGAGAACCCGGGGGTCCTAGTTCCCACCTGCCTGCTCTAACCACTAGCCTACACTCCCCTCCAGGGCCAGAGAGAGAACCCGGGGGTCCTAGTTCCCACCTGCCTGCTCTAACCACTAGCCTACACTCCCCTCCAGGGCCAGAGAGAGAACCGGGGGTCCTAGTTCCCACCTGCCTGCTCTAACCACTAGCCTACACTCCCCTCCAGGGCCAGAGAGAGAACCCGGGGGTCCTGCATCTCAGCCCAGTTCCCCTCCCCCGCTCTGCCCCCCTTCCCAAGGTTCCCCCAGAGGAAACTTTCCCGGGAGACCCCCTCCAGAGAGCAGCCCCCTCCCAGGGCGATCTACCCTCCCGTCGGCTCCTCCCCCGGGCCCCGCTCACCGCTCCCGGGCGGGGCCGGCTCGGCGGCGGGCAGGCGGAAGGCGAAGTGCACGTAGGCGGCCAGCACCGGGCTGTGGCCGTGCTGGTCCTGGCTGGCCTCCAGGCCCCGGTGGATCTGGCTCACCATGATGGCGATGGCCTCGAAGGCGGCACGGCCCAGGTTGACTGGGGGAGACGTGGGGGGGAGGGGGCTGAACTGGGGAGAGGGACCAGGCTGGGCCCCGGGAGCTGGCCGGGCACACAGGACCCCTGGGCTGTGCCGCTAATTACAGCCCCACCTGGTGCCTCAGTTTCCCCATCTAGGCCAATGGCGGGGGCTCGGACACACGCGCCCCGAGGCACAACCGGCCAACCCCGTCCACAGTGCCTGCCCTGTGGGGGGGTGCTGGGAGGGACGCGCCGCCTCTGATTGGCTCTCTTCCCCTCTGCCCCGCCTCCTGGGATGGAGCAGCCAATCGGAGCAGCTGCAGCGCTCTCCCCTTTTCCCTTCCAGGGTGGGCACCATTCCCTGGGGGGGGGGGGGTGCCAGCTCCTCCCCCCCTCATGACAGCTGGCCTGAGAAGGGGGAGGGCCCGGAGGGGGGCGGGAAGATCAGAGGTGGGGCGGCGGGGGCAGAATTCTCCCCCCCCACGTTCTAGACTACAGGGGGGTTTCGGAAAAAGTGGCCTTTTTTGCACCAAATCTTTCCCTGCGTCCCGCCTGCCGCCGGGGTCTTTCGCGAGTAAATCCACCGAGCGCGGCAGCTTCCTCGACCGCGGGAAACCGCGTTTCACGGGGAGACGCCTTCTCCCCAGCGGGCTCCTTCGAAAAGGTGCCGCGTGCTGCAAACCGGGCCTTTTCCGGGCGCGTTCCGGAGCACGGGCTGGCGTCTAGACGCTCCCTTTCGAAGGAGGCGAGCAGCCCAGGGCTTAGGGTGGCGCCCGTCTCCGGGCAGGTGTCTGGTCGGCCAAAAACCTTTTGTTTCGGGAACGTGGGTCTGGGGGTCTGCCGGCCTCTGACGAGGGGGCAGCGACCCAGACGGCAGCTGGTGTTTTCTCCCCTTTGGGGAGGTGCCCGAGGTTTAGGGAGGAGGTTTCCCAAGTGACCTCTTCCCTGGTTTACTTGGGGGGTGGCAGCGGATAGTCCCCAAAATCCAGGCATTACGATTTGGGGGGGAGTGTTTGTACCAAAGCCAGGAGAGATCAGGTTTTGGGGGGCGTTTGCGGGCCCCCACCTCTGCATTTGTGGAGAACCGCCTTAAGCCCGCCCCTGGCTGTTCTGCCCCCCACTAATTGGGGGGCGCGATCCCCATGGGGGTGCCAGGGGCTCCGATTGGGGCAAGCCTGCCAAAGGATGGGGGGGCAAGGCTACCGCAGGGGGCCGTGTGCCGGAGGCTCCCTAACGGGGGGGCCAGCCCTTTGCGGGGCGGGGGGCACTCACCGATCTGCCCCCCGATGAGGGGTGGGCGGGCCATGAGCAGCAGCAGCTTGTCCAGCAGCTGGTGGGCGTGGGTGAGGAGGGGCCCCAGGCCCGCCCCCCGCAGCCCGGCCAGGCTGGCCCGCAGCTCGCCCTCCACGCTGCCCTCGGTCAGCACGGCGTCCCGCAGCCGCACCGGGAAGCTGCCCTCCTCCAGCACGTGGCCCAGCGTGAAGAACTTGTCCAGGGCGGGGTCCTGCGGGGGGGGGAGGTGGCACCAGGGGGCTCTATGCACCAGCAGCATCGCCCCCCCCGGTGCCACAGGGCGCCCGGTGTCCTGGCACGGGGGAGGCCGCGAGCGGCACCGAGCGATGCCAAGGAGCCGGGACGTTGGGCCCGGAGCCTCGACCTCCCCCCCATGATGCCACCTCTAGCACCCCCTCCAGTCCCCCACCCCACCGCTCCAGCCCCCCTCACCTGCGTGTGCACCGAGGACACGGCCCGCAGCTCCACGTGGAACACCCCCTTGTGGTTATCGACCCACTTCATGCCAGGGAGCTGCACCTGCCGGTGGGGAGGGAGAGCCGTGGGAGCCAGGCCTCGGCCCTGGGTACCCACTCCCGGCCCCGGCCCCGCCCCCTGCCTAGGTCCCACCTCCCGTGGGCAGAGGGCATGGACCAAGCTGGGATGCAGCCGTGCTCCCTCCCAGGATCTGGCCACACCGCCGTCCCCGTGACTCAGTTTCCCTGCTGGTGCTCAGAGGAAGGCGCAGGCCGGTCCCAAAGGGGGCTGCTGCCCCATTCCAGGCCTGGGTGAGCCCTCCCCCCGGGGCCTGAGTCCCGCAGAGCTGGGAGACGTGCCCAGGTGCCACGGAGCCACCCGCTCACTTACGTCAGGGGTGAGCACTGAGTAGCTGGGCGGGGGCTTCTCCACCGAGACGGGCAGGCAGAGGGGGCCGGTCCGCAGGCGGCCGTGCTGCAGCAGGGGGACCCACTGGCGGGAGAGAGGGGAGGGGATGGGATGGGGAGCAGGACATGAGGGGGCACTGGGGAGGTTCCTGGGGGCAGGGACAAGGGGGGGCCCCGGGGTCGGGGCCATGCCCAAGAGGGAGAGGACAGAGGCAGGGGCCGTGCCTGGGGCAGCGAGAAGGCCCCGACAGCCCCAGCAGGCCAGGCAGCCCCGGCGGGCGGAGCGAGGGCCAGGCAGCCCCGGCGGGCAGACCGAGGGCCAGGCAGCCCCGGCGGGCGGAGCGAGGGCCAGGCAGCCCCGGCGGGAGGACCGAGGGCCAGGCAGCCCCGGCGGGCGGACCGAGGGCCAGGCAGCCCCGGCGGGCGGACCGAGGGCCAGGCAGCCCCGGCGGGCGGACCGAGGGCCAGGCAGCCCCGGCGGGCGGAGCGAGGGCCAGGCAGCCCCGGCGGGCGGACCGAGGGCCAGGCAGCCCCGGCGGGCGGACCGAGGGCCAGGCAGCCCCGGCGGGCGGAGCGAGGGCCAGGCAGCCCCGGCGGGAGGAGCGAGGGCCAGGCAGCCCCGGCGGGCGGACCGAGGGCCAGGCAGGCAGCCCCGGCGGACGGACCGAGGGCCAGGCAGGCAGCCCCGGCGGGCGGACCGAGGGCCAGGCAGCCCCGGCGGGTGGAGCGAGGGCCAGGCAGCCCCGGCGGGCGGACCGAGGGCCAGGCAGCCAGCCCCGGCGGGCGGAGCGAGGGCCAGGCAGCCAGCCCCGGCGGGCGGAGCGAGGGCCAGGCAGCCCCGGCGGGCAGACCGAGGGCCAGGCAGCCCCGGCGGGCGGAGCGAGGGCCAGGCAGCCCCGGCGGGCGGACCGAGGGCCAGGCAGCCCCGGCGGGCAGACCGAGGGCCAGGCAGCCCCGGCGGGCGGAGCGAGGGCCAGGCAGCCCCGGCGGGCGGAGCGAGGGCCAGGCAGCCCCGGCGGGCGGACCGAGGGCCAGGCAGCCCCGGCGGACGGACCGAGGGCCAGGCAGCCCCGGCGGACGGACCGAGGGCCAGGCAGCCCCGGCGGGCGGACCGAGGGCCAGGCAGCCCCGGCGGGCGGACCGAGGGCCAGGCAGCCCCGGCGGGCGGACCGAGGGCCAGGCAGCCAGCCCCGGCGGGCAGACCGAGGGCCAGGCAGCCCCGGCGGGCGGACCGAGGGCCAGGCAGCCCCGGCGGGCGGACCGAGGGCCAGGCAGCCCCGGCGGGCAGACCGAGGGCCAGGCAGCCCCGGCGGGCGGAGCGAGGGCCAGGCAGCCCCGGCGGGCGGAGCGAGGGCCAGGCAGCCCCGGCGGACGGACCGAGGGCCAGGCAGCCCCGGCGGGCGGACCGAGGGCCAGGCAGCCCCGGCGGGCGGACCGAGGGCCAGGCAGCCCCGGCGGGCGGACCGAGGGCCAGGCAGCCCCGGCGGGCGGACCGAGGGCCAGGCAGCCCCGGCGGGCGGAGCGAGGGCCAGGCAGCCCCGGCGGGCGGAGCGAGGGCCAGGCCAGGCAGCCCCGGCGGGCGGAGCGAGGGCCAGGCCAGGCAGCCCCGGCGGGAGGACCGAGGGCCAGGCCAGGCAGCCCCGGCGGGAGGACCGAGGGCCAGGCCAGGCAGCCCCGGCGGACGGACCGTGTAGCCGACGGGCGTCTCTAGCGGCGTGTTGGGCTTGGGCTGGCAGCTGACGTGGTAGAAGGTGAAGAGCAGGTGGTGATTGTCCGTCAGGGCGGGCGGGATCTGCAGCTTGAACTCCTCGTAGAACTGGGGGCACCTGGGGGGCCAGCGGGCAGTGAGGGGGCCCTGAGCCCTTCCAGCCCTGAAACCCCCAGGCCGCTCCAAGCTGCTCCGGCCCCCCCCATCCCGGAGAGACTCACAGGCTGGGCCCAGCGCCCCCCTCTGCCCAGACACCCTCAGACTGTACCGTATTAACTGAAATAGCCCCCCCAATCCTGCCCACTGTTCCACCCAGACACCCCCAGGCGGGTTACCGTATTAACTGAAATAGCCGCCACCCCCCAATCCTGCCCACTGTCCCACCCAGACACCCCCAGACGGGTTACCGTATTAACTGAAATAGCCGCCACCCCCCAATCCTGCCCACTGTCCCACCCAGACACCCCTAGTCAAGCGACCATATTATCTGAAATAGCCAGCACCCCAAATCCAGCCCACCTCCCCAGACAGGTTACCGTCTTAACTGAAATAGCCCCCCCCCCCAAAGTCCTCAACAGCCCTGCAGGCTGCGCTCACCGGTTGTGATACACCACTGCCGTGTAGGCCTCTTTCGCAAACTCGCTGCAGCTCGACTTGCCGAAGATCACCTGGCAAAGCACAACGGCGTCACACCAGGCGAGGGGCCAGGGGACTTGAACTGGGGCCACCCTGGGCTGGGGGAAGAGACGGGACAGCAACCCAACAGCGGGAGGGGGGAGAGGGACTATGCTGCCTAGGGGATTTAGGCACTAGGTGTGTGTCTAACCACCCTGGACTCTTGGGCCTGAATTTCAGAGTGCCCCATAGAGCATCACCGAGCTGCCCCCCATCTCAGGGCCTGGGTTTGGGGTGTCTGGGGCTGGGCAGCCCTAAGGGGACCAAACTCTCCAGCCAGGCCCCTGAAAATCCCAAGACTGGATGGAGGCTCCGAGCCCAGCAGCCCCTGGGTACCACACCCCTCCTGCTCCTGGGATGGTGCTTTGATGGGGGGCCCCACGGAGCCCGGGGGCGGGGCCACGGCTCACCGGCAGGGCCTGGCTTTGGTCCTCGCCTGCCATGAACTGCACCTTCACGGCGATGTTGCGCACCGAGCCCTGGCGGCTGCTGAAGTTGAGGCTCTGGGGGTAGACGTAGAGCAGGTTCCTGGGGGGCAGGAGAGAGGGGCAGGGTGTCACCGGGCCCCGGGAAGGCCCATTCCCACAGCGGCAGGCTGGGACTGGCTCCTGCCTCCCAGAGGCCTGGGGAGCGAGCCACAACCCCACTACAGGGAGGGAAACTGAGGCAGGCCAAAGGGCAGGGGCCTGGTGCCAAGTCAGAGGAGAGAACCCAGGCGTCCTGCCCCCATCCCTGCCCGACGGTGACTGGGCCGACCCAGAGGCCGCTCCGGAGTGGGTACACAGCGGGGCAAAGCGCCACGGGGCAGCCAGAGGCGTGGGAGAGGAGGGAGAACGGCAGGGGAGGATTTGGGGAATGAGCGGGAGGTTGGTTTGAAACTCCCCCTGCTCAGATGCCAACTCCCATTGCCCAAGTCAGGGCTTGGGGCAGTGAACTGCCCCATATCCTGTCTCAGCTGGAACCCTGGTCTGGGAAGGGAGTGGGGGCTAGTGGTTAGAGCAGGGGGCTGGGAGCCAGGACTCCTGGGGTCTCTCCTTCACTCAGGGAGGGCAGTGGGGGCTACTGGTTAGAGCGGGATAAGGCAGGACTCCAGGGTTCTCTCCGTGGCTCGGGGAGGGCAGTGGGGGCTAGCGGTTAGAGCAGAGGGCCCAGCAGCCAGGACTCCGTGGCTCTCTCCGTGGCTCGGGGAGGGCAGTGGGGGCTAGCGGTTAGAGCAGAGGGCCCAGCAGCCAGGACTCCGTGGCTCTCTCCGTGGCTCGGGGAGGTCAGTGGGGGCTAGCAGTTAGAGCACAGGGCCCAGCAGCCAGGACTCCGTGGCTCTCTCCGTGGCTCGGGGAGGGCAGTGGGGGCTAGCGGTTAGAGCAGAGGGCCCAGCAGCCAGGACTCCGTGGCTCTCTCCGTGGCTCGGGGAGGGCAGTGGGGGCTAGCGGTTAGAGCAGAGGGCCCAGCAGCCAGGACTCCGTGGCTCTCTCCGTGGCTCGGGGAGGGCAGTGGGGGCTAGCAGTTAGAGCAGAGGGCCCAGCAGCCAGGACTCCGTGGCTCTCTCCGTGGCTCGGGGAGGGCAGTGGGGGCTAGCGGTTAGAGCAGAGGGCCCAGCAGCCAGGACTCCGTGGCTCTCTCCGTGGCTCGGGGAGGGCAGTGGGGGCTAGCGGTTAGAGCAGAGGGCCCAGCAGCCAGGACTCCGTGGCTCTCTCCGTGGCTCGGGGAGGGCAGTGGGGGCTAGCGGTTAGAGCAGAGGGCCCAGCAGCCAGGACTCCGTGGCTCTCTCCGTGGCTCAGGGAGGGCAGTGGGGGCTAGCGGTTAGAGCAGAGGGCCCAGCAGCCAGGACTCCGTGGCTCTCTCCGTGGCTCGGGGAGGGCAGTGGGGGCTAGCGGTTAGAGCACAGGGCCCAGCAGCCAGGACTCCGTGGCTCTCTCCGTGGCTCGGGGAGGGCAGTGGGGGCTAGCGGTTAGAGCAGAGGGCCCAGCAGCCAGGACTCCATGGCTCTCTCCGTGGCTCGGGGAAGCGAGCAGGCTCTAGCTGTGAGATCAATGGCTGCCCCCCAGGCCCCCCCCCCCACGCCAGCTGCAGGGAGCGCTGGTGAACACCTGTGGGCTGCCCTCTTCACCTCCCCTTGCCCCCCTGACGCACGCCCCTTTCGCAAGCGCCCTGCCCCGGCCAGGGCCCCGTGACCCAGGGCGGCCGGCGGGACGGGGGCGGGCGCAGCGCCAGCTGCCAAAGTCTGCCTGGCGGCAGGGAGGAGACACTCACCAGACAGCCTGCCCCACGCCGCCCTCCCAATCCCACGTCTGCATCAGGCCATTGCCCGCCTGCCTGCGCCGGAGCCATGCGGAGCCTGGTGCTGCTGCTGGCGCTGCTGCCCCCCGGCCCGGCCCGGCCCCCCCCAGGGGCAGCCCCGCAGGAGGAGCTGGACGTCCTGGTGTACGGGGTGCTACAGCTCAGCCAGGCGCTGCACGAGACCTACAGCGCCACGGGGCAGCAGCTGGAGCAGGCCGGGCGCCGGCTCCGGCTCTGCCAGCACTCGCTGGGGGCCCTGTGGCACCAGGCGCGCCAGGCCCGGCAGGGGGCGGAGGAGCTGCGCGGGGCAGTGCAGGGGCTCAAGGTACCCACCCGCGGCACTGGAGGGGGGGGGGAGCGTTTATTCCTGGCTGTGTCACTTCTTCACGATCTCGGGGTCCAGTGCCATGCCTCAGTTTCCCCAACATTATGGCCGGGGCCTTTGGGTTAGTGCCGGCACAGCCCTAGGGGAGGCCAGCCTGGATCCTGGCCCTGGGGCCCAAGCAGATTTTGGGGCATCTCCCACGTCACCCAGCCCTTCACCATCAGTCCGGAGAGTGGGGCAAGATTACCAGCCCCAGAGGGGGAAACTGAGGCACGACATGGCCTTGCCCTGCCCTCCGCAGCAGACCCAGGGGCAGGAGGCGTTTGATGTCCTGCCCCGGGTCCCTCGCAACACCCCAGGGACGAGCCCCCCGGCCCTCTGCTCTCCCCCCGCCAGGTGGAGGAGCTGGCGCTGCGGCTGCAGACCCACGGCGGGACCCAGGCCCTCCAGGGGGCCCAGGCAGGGCTCCTCCTGCTGGCGGAGCGGCTGACAGAGCTGGAGCGGACGCTGGCCAGCCTGGCGCGCAGGGGTCCCCGGCACGGGGCGGTGGAGCTGGCTGCTCTCAAGGTAACGCCCGTTGGGATGCCCCAAGGGCCGGGCCCCAGGGACTCGCAGGCCAGATCTGCCCAGCCCCAGCCTGGGAGAGACGCTGACGCCTGGTGCGGGGGAGGGGGGGTTAACCCAAGTGGAGCCAGGGGCGGGGGGGCACCATGGGTCCCCTGGCCCGTGTCCAACCCGCTCAGCTCCCCCAGGTCTGACCCCCTTGCCCCTCCCCAGATGCACGTGGAGCAGCAGAGCCTCGCCCTCCGGGCCCTGGCGGGCTCGACCCAGCACCAGCAGCAGCGAGCGGCCCGCCAGGCGCAGCAGCTGGCCCGGCTCCGGGAGCAGGTAAGGCCCCGTGAGGGGGGTCGGGGGAGCTCGGCGCGGATGAGCTGGGGGCAGGCACAAGCTGCTACCCGAGGGGAAACTGAGGCAGAGAGGGGCCTAGCCCAGCTGGGAATAACCCATGTGTCCCAAAGCCCTCGTGCTAGCCACTAGCCCACGCTGCCTACGATCCATGGCCCTGGAGCCAGGGGGCAGAGCCAGGCCTGTCGGAGCCCAAAGCGGTCGGCTCCCTCGGGCGCTGCCCAGGGTGGGGGAAGGGCAGCGTCCCAGCAACACCAGTCCCGCCTGGCTGCCCCACGGGCTCACCCCTCCCCCTCCTGCTGCCCAGCCCCCGCTCACCCTCCCCTCCTCCCCCAGCAGCTGCAGCACCGCACCAGGACATGAGCGGGCCCCCGGCGCCCCCCTGCCCCACGAGCACCCGGCCAGCCGGCCGCGGGACGGACGGGGCCAGCGTGACGAGGGGCCAGCGAGACGAGGGGCCAGCGAGACGAGGGGCCAGCTGGCGGCGGGTGGGTGAGGCCCCCCCCGCCCTGGGAAATAAAGCGACCCACCGGTACGTGGTGTGGGGCACGTAGACCTCGCGGGCCGGGAACTCCAGGATCTCCTTGGTGGGCCGCACCCGGGGGTCCGGGTAGGGCTTGACGTGCAGCAGCTCCGGGGACAGGCAGTACGGGGGGCTCTCGGGCGCCGGCGAGATGTCCACCTTCAGCTGAGCTGGGAGGAGAGGCCGGGGGGCGTGAGGAGCTGGGCCTGGGGGCCCCCCGCGCTGCCCGGCCCTCTGGGCGGGGCTCTGTGGCTGCCCCCAGGCTCCGCCCCCGGGGGCCTTACTGCCGCGTACGGGCCCTCGCCCAGCAAGGCAACGTGTCCCCCTCCCCCGCGGGACCCCTCGGTGCCCCCGCCCCCCTGCACCCCCACCTGTGACAGGCCGCAGGCGGCGCAGCAGCGAGGACGGGCGCCGCATGTCCGCCAGGAACTTGTAGAGATCCTCGTCACTGAGGCGGTCGCCTTCCTGCATGGGCCCGCGGGCGTTAGGGCGAGAAGAGCCGCCGCGTCGGGCCCCCGCCCCCAGAGCCCATGCCCCCCCCATCGCCCCCGCCCCCAGAGCCCATGCCCCCCCCCCATCGCCCCCGCCCCCAGAGCCCATGCCCCCCCCATCGCCCCGCCCCCAGCCCCCCAGCCCCCCCATCCCCCCCCCCCCCCCATCGCCCCGCCCCCAGAGCCCATACCCCCCCATCTCCCTGCCCCCCCCAAAGCCCTTACCCTCATTTCCCGCCCCCAGAGCCCATACCTCCCTCATCTCTCCGAGCCTATAACCTCTCCCACCTCCCCCTACCCACCCCGAGTCCATACAACCCTGTTGGTCCATACCACCACACTGACCTGCCCCCGATCCCATACTGCCCCCAATCACCCTGCCCCCAAATCCAATATGGCCAGCCATACCCACAGCAGCTGCGCCCCAAGTACCCCACCTCCATCCCCTAAGCCCTGCCCCCAACAGGGCCATGCAATCCCCACCGTGACCAGCAGGGGGCGCTTGTCACCTGCTTGAAGAAGTTGGTGACGGTGAGGGTGGCCGGGCGGAAGCTGCCGAAGCTGCCCAGCTCCTCCCCGGCGCTGCCGCGCTCCAGCGTCCGCCGCTTGCGCTCTGCCCAGGTGCCCCTGCGCTCTGCCGGGACAGGAGGGGGGCGCTCACCACGGGCCGGGGGGCTCCACGGGCGGCCCAGCAAGCCCCAGGCACTGCCCTGGCTCCCCCACCCCGGGCTAGAAGATGATGGGTGTCTTGCCTGCCACTGAAATGCAGCCACCTCTGGGGTGGGGCCACAGCTGCCTGGCACCAACCTGCTGCCCTCTGCACCCCCAGGGCCAGGTGGCGCCTCTGCCAATCCCTGGGACCTGGCTACAGATCAGCCCCCTGCAGCCCAACACCCTCCCAAACCCCCACCCCCTCACCGAGTCCCCCCCGGCAGCCCAGCGCCCCCCTCCGAGCCCCCTCCCCCTCCCTGCAGCCCAGACCCCACCGAGCCCCCTCCCCCTCCCTGCAGCCCAGCCCCTAGCGCCACGCTGGGGCACAGGGCTCAGACTGAGGGAGGGCAGAGCCCCTGGGCCCCAGGCCCGGCTCGGGGGGCCGATGGCAGGGCTCACCGCTCTCGGCCTCCGCGGCGTCGCGCTCCAGGGGCCCGGCGGTGCTAACGATGTTCAGGAGGTGGATGGCCGTCCAGGCGAAGGGCATGCGGTACCGGCCCAGGCGGCTGCAGAACGTCTCCGCCGCCCCACGCAGCTTCTCCAGCTTCTCCTTGTTCTGGGGTGGGGGCCGCGAGAAACCAGCTCAGCCCCACCCAGCCCCTGGGGAGCACCGACTGCCAGGACGCCTGGTGTCTCTCCCCAGTGCCGGGAGGCCAGTAGGGGCTAGTGGTTAGCGCGGGGGGGGGGGGGGGGAGGGACAGGGAACCAGGACGCCTGGGGTCTCTCCCCAGTGCCAGGAGGGCAGTAGGGGCTAGTGGTTAGCGGGGGGGGGGGGGACAGGGAACCAGGACGCCTGGGGTCTCTCCCCAGTGCCAGGAGGGCAGTAGGGGCTAGTGGTTAGCGCGGGGGGGGAGGGGGGAGGAGACAGGGAACCTGGACTCCTGGGTGTTCTCTCTAGCTATGGGAGGGGAGTGGGGGCTAGTGGTTAGAGCAGGGGCTGGGAACCAGGACTCCTGGGCTCTCTCCCTAGCTCTGGGAAGGAAGTATGGTCTAGTGGTTGGAGCAGAGGCAGGGACAATTGGGACCCCAGAAAACAGCCTGGCCTGTGCTCAGGCCCTGGGACAGAGGCCCAGGCATGGGGTGGAGGGGCCGAGTTCGAGGGACCCGCCCCACCTGTCACAGCCCAGCGGGCCCCGGGGCTGCCCCTACCTTGGCTGCGTCCGTCTCCTTCAGGACCATGTAGGGCTCACAGCAGTCGCCGATGTCGCCCTGCTGCAGCACCTTCTCCAGCTGGGGGAGACGAGCAAAGCGTGACCCACGGGGGAGGGCAGCGGGGCCCAGCGGTTAGAGCGGGGGCCGGGAGCGGAGCTCACCTTGAGCACCAGGAAGATGTCGGGGGAGGGGTAGGTGATGGAGAAGATGGCGGAGCGCGCCAGCGTGGAGATGGCCGGGTGGGCGCCGTGCGCCCGTAGCAGCCCCTTCGTCTGCTCCGAGTTCAGGTCGAAGTAGAAGTTCTCCGAGATCTGGGGAGGGAGCAAAAGTCAGAGCAGGAGACGGCCCGTGCTAGGCCCCGCCCCTCACCCGCATCCCTGCCCTGGCCCCGCCCCTGGCCCCGCCCCTCACCCGCATCCCTGCCCTGGCCCCGCCCCTCACCCGCATCCCTGCCCCTGCCCAGGCCCCGCCCCTCATCCGCATCCCTGCCCTGGCCCCGCCCCTCACCCGCATCCCTGCCCCTGCCCAGGCCCCGCCCCTCACCCGCATCCCTGCCCCTGCCCAGGCCCCGCCCCTCCCTGCCCCTCCCTGCCCCCGCCCAGGCCCCGCCCCTCACCCGCATCCCTGCCCCCGCCCCCCAGGCCCCGCCCCTCACCCGCATCCCTGCCCCCGCCCCTCACCCGCCCCTCATACGCATCCCTGCCCCTGCCCAGGCCCCACCCCTCACCTGCAACTCTGCCCCGCCCCTGGCCCAAGCCCCGCCCCTCACCCACATGCCTGCCCCTGGCCTAGACAATACAGCCCAGGCTCCCCCCCAAGCCCTGCCCCCCACCCCATGCCTGGCTCACTGGGCCATTGGCACCTTTTTCTTTTCCTTGACGTCGTAGAGGGCGAGGGTCCCGAACATGGGCTCGATCTCGATCTCAAACCTGGTGCCAGAGAGACGTGGGCGGGTCAGGGCGAGCCCCACAACCAACAGCCCCCTGGGGGCCCCACCCCACTGCGGCCGGGCAGGCTGGGAGCCGGGTCACCTGGGTTCCATTCCTGGATCTGCCCTGACTCACTTTGCAGTCATGGCCAAGCCCCACCTCCAGCGCCTCAGTTTCCCCATCACTACGCCCCCCCGCCCCACCCCCCACGCCCGCAGCCCCAGAGACGAGCAAAGCTCAGCACGAGCATCCCAGGCCCCCAACACCCGGCCGCTCCTCCTCTCCACCCCACCAGGAGCGCGACTTACTTGAGCGACAGGCACTTCACCAGGATCCGCTGGCCAAAGTGCTCCCGGGGCTCCTCGGGCAGGGTGCAGCGCTCCACCGCCTCGTCCTGCCGGCCGGCGCAGCCGTGAGAGCGGCCCCCGAACCCCGCGCCGCCGCCCGGCGCCCCCAGCCGCCCCCGCGCCGCCGCCCGGCGCCCCCAGCCGTCCCCGCGCCGCCGCCCGGCGCCCCCAGCCGTCCCCGCGCCGCCGCCCGCGCGCCCCCCGCGCCGCCGCCCGGCGCCCCCAGCCGTCCCCGCGCCGCCGCCCGGCGCCCCCAGCCGTCCCCGCGCCGCCGCCCGGCGCCCCCAGCCGTCCCCGCGCCGCCGCCCCCAGCCGTCCCCGCGCCGCCGCCCGGCGCCCCCAGCCGTCCCCGCGCCGCCGCCCCCAGCCGTCCCCGCCCGGCTCTGCCACCACCCCACGTGCCACCCATGGCAAGTCACAGCCCCCGTGCCTCAGTTTCCCCTCCCCTCAGGAGCTCTCTGGGTTGGGGACGGTTTGCCAAGAGCCCAGCGCGCCGGAGGGGGGAGCTGTTTCCTGCCCCCAGTTCAGGCAGGCGCCGGGCGGGACTCACCTCGTCGGGGATGGGGAAGAGGGCCAGCAGCTCCGGGGGCCGGTTCTCCTTGCGCAGCTCCTCGTTGCGCCGGTCCACCTCCTCGACGGGCGTGGGCTCCAGCAGGGCCAGCAGCAGCGGGTCGGCCGCCGAGCTCCGCAGGTCGAAGATGCTGGAGGCCCAGCTGCCCCGGGGCGTGTCGTCCAGGGAGGGCGAGCGGCGCTTCAGCTCCTCCTGGGGGGGAAGAGAGCCGTCTGGGCCGGTCCCCCCCCAGGCTGGCCCAGCCCGCAGTCCCCCGGCCCCAGCACTGCCCCTCCCAGCCAGGCCCCCCCAGGGGCGCTCCCCGCCCCCCCAGCCTCCTCACCGGCTCCTCCTCCGCCTGGTCCAGCTCGAAGACCTGCCGGGGCAGCCCCCTCTGGCGCTGCCGCTGCCGTTCGGCCGTGTGGGGGCTGCACATGGTGCTGAGGGGCTGGTACCTGGGCACGGGGAGCCTGGGTTACGCTCAGCGCCCAGCCGGCGCCCCCCACGCCCCCAGCAGGCTATTGGCCCCAGGGAAGGGGCAGAGTCGCCCCAGCATGGTGGGGGAACCCCCTGCGGGTGCCTCCGGCCAAGGGAGGGAGCGGGCGTGGCCATCTCCCACCTGTGCCCGCTAGCAGCTCTGACACCCCCGGGGGCTCCGTGCCTCGGTTTCCCTATCTGGAAGAACAGGACTCAGCTGCTGGGTAACGTGGGCTGACGGACGGACAGGCAGGGGATGGCGACCTGCCCGCTGTCCCTGGCCGCACCCATCTCCGGAACCAGGCAGAGCCGAGCCAGGCCGGGCCGACGGAGCCCCGGGAGAAACAAGGCCCCTTTCGGCAGGGGCTGAGCAGATCCGGTTCCCGGGGGTTCGGAGCCCACGGCGGGCAGCCGGCTCCGGCACAGCTCTGGCGTGCTGGGCCCATCCCCCTGGCCTCCCGCCAGGCACGGAACGAGCAGCCATTTCCGCCCGCGGGGAGCGGCTCCACAGCACCGAGAAGCCGTCAGGCCCTGGGGACCGAGGGCTCGGCTCACCCGGCGCCGGCGCCCCGGCCACTTACTTCCTCCGCACCACGAGCCAGTCCTGCGTGTAGACCTGCACCGCGGCCCGCACGCGGCCATCGAGCAAACTGGCGGGAGGGAAACGCGCCGAGTCAGCGGCCGCATGTCCCGCCCCCTCCCCTACCTCAGTTTCCCCACCTGTAGCAGTGGGGTGACTCGAGAGGCGGGGGAAGGGGGCTGGCAGTCTCTGCCGGCATTAATTACAACGCGCTCGTTGGCGGGAGCATTAGCTTAGCCCTGGGTGGAGGCGTGGGGGGGAGGGGGACAGGGTTCAAATGGCCCATCCCAAAGTGCCCCCGAGGCCGGGGCCATGCCAGTCCCAGGGGGCCGGCAAGGGGGCGAGGCAGGGGGCGGGCCATGGGCTGGGAGCCAAGAATTCATGAGCGCTCATATTCCAAATCCCCACCCCTTAGCCCCATCCCTCTAGGCTGTACAACCTAAGCTCCGCCCCTTAGCCTGAGCCCCGCCCCTCCTGTCTGTATAGCTGCAGCCCCACCCCTTAGCCTGAGCCCCGCCCCTCCTGTCTGTGTAGCTGCAGCCCCGCCCCTTAGCCTGAGCCCCGCCCCTCCTGTCTGTATAGCTGCAGCCCCGCCCCTTAGCCTGAGCCCCGCCCCTCCTGTCTGTATAGCTGCAGCCCCGCCCCTTAGCCTGAGCCCCGCCCCTCCTGTCTGTATAGCTGCAGCCCCGCCCCTTAGCCTGAGCCCCGCCCCTCCTGTCTGTGTAGCTGCAGCCCCGCCCCTTGGCCTGAGCCCCGCCCCTCCTGTCTGTATAGCTGCAGCCCCGCCCCTTAGCCTGAGCCCCGCCCCTCCTGTCTGTATAGCTGCAGCCCCGCCCCTTGGCCTGAGCCCCGCCCCTCCTGTCTGTATAGCTGCAGCCCCGCCTCTTAGCCTGAGCCCCGCCCCTCCTGTCTGTGTAGCTGCAGCCCCGCCCCTTGGCCTGAGCCCCGCCCCTCCTGTCTGTGTAGCTGCAGCCCCGCCCCTTGGCCTGAGCCCCGCCCCTCCTGTCTGTATAGCTGCAGCCCCGCCTCTTAGCCTGAGCCCCGCCCCTCCTGTCTGTATAGCTGCAGCCCCGCCTCTTAGCCTGAGCCCCGCCCCTCCTGTCTGTATAGCTGCAGCCCCGCCCCTTAGCCTGAGCCCCGCCCCTCCTGTCTGTATAGCTGCAGCCCCGCCTCTTAGCCTGAGCCCCGCCCCTCCTGTCTGTATAGCTGCAGCCCCGCCTCTTAGCCTGAGCCCCGCCCCTCCTGTCTGTATAGCTGCAGCCCCGCCCCTTAGCCTGAGCCCCGCCCCTCCTGTCTGTATAGCTGCAGCCCCGCCCCTTAGCCTGAGCCCCGCCCCTGCTGTCTGTGTAGCTGCAGCCCCACCCCTCCTGTCTGTGTAGCTGCAGCCCCGCCCCTTAGCCTGAGCCCCGCCCCTCCTGTCTGTGTAGCTGCAGCCCCGCCCCTTAGCCTGAGCCCCGCCCCTCCTGTCTGTGTAGCTGCAGCCCCGCCCCTTAGCCTGAGCCCCGCCCCTCCTGTCTGTGTAGCTGCAGCCCCACCCCTCCTGTCTGTATAGCTGCAGCCCCGCCCCTTAGCCTGAGCCCCGCCCCTCCTGTCTGTGTAGCTGCAGCCCCGCCCCTTAGCCTGAGCCCCGCCCCTCCTGTCTGTGTAGCTGCAGCCCCGCCCCTTAGCCTGAGCCCCGCCCCTCCTGTCTGTATAGCTGCAGCCCCGCCCCTTAGCCTGAGCCCCGCCCCTCCTGTCTGTGTAGCCCAGGCCATGCTGCTTCGTCGGAGCCTCCCCACTACAGGCTGGTGAGGCCCCTGGTGCCTCAGTTTCCCCCTAGGGAGGACCACACTTGGCGCTCGCACTGGGAGTGGTGGCCACACATTAAACGCTGTGAGACGTAAGCCCTGTGCTAGACGCGCTGCCCCCTGCTGGTGGCTGGGCAGTACTGAGGTGCTAACCCGCGGCCGAAGGGAGCATCAGGGCCGGTCCCCCCACACACTGCTCAGGAGCAAGCCCCGGCCCAGACACCCACCCCTCGTCGGGCACCCCCGACTCCAGCGTGCGACACTCCCGGGGCTCCCGGACCACCTCCAGGTCATCCTCAGGGAACTCGACCAGGTCCCGGAGCGGGCCAGGCTCCACCTCCGGGGGGTGGGCCGCCAGGTACTCCTCGAAGTCCACCGGCTCCACCACCTCCGTCAGCGGCACCTGGGGGCAGATCCGTTCATGGGGGGGGTCCCAGCACAGCAAGGCCAGCTCTTCGCAGGCCCCTGCCCGGGCCCCCAGGGCGAGAGCTTCTCCCCTGCTACCGGCGACAGCAGTGAGCAGGGAGCCAGGACTCCTGGGTTCTCTCCCCGGCTCTGAGAGGGCAGGGGGGCCTCGTGGTTGGAGCAGGAGACTCCTGGGTTCTCTCCCCGGCTCTGAGAGGGCAGGGGGGCCTAGTGGTTGGAGCAGGAGACTCCTGGGTTCTCTCCCCAGCTCTGAGAGGGCAGGGGGGCCTCGTGGTTGGAGCAGGAGACTCCTGGGTTCTCTCCCCGGCTCTGAGAGGGCAGGGGGGCCTAGTGGTTGGAGCAGGAGACTCCTGGGTTCTCTCCCCGGCTCTGAGAGGGCAGGGGGGCCTCGTGGTTGGAGCAGGAGACTCCTGGGTTCTCTCCCCAGCTCTGAGAGGGCAGGGGGGCCTAGTGGTTGGAGCAGGAGACTCCTGGGTTCTCTCCCCGGCTCTGAGAGGGCAGGGGGGCCTAGTGGTTGGAGCAGGAGACTCCTGGGTTCTTCCACCAACGCTCAGACACTGGGTATATTTTGGGTACCGCACCCGGCTCCTGTAGCGAGATGCACTGACTGGGAATACACCACCCCCTAGCGCCCCCCACACCGCTCCCCTTGGGCGTGCTCCCAGCTCGGGGGGGGGGGGGGGGCGCATCCGGGCTGGGCGGGGGCCGCCCTGGCTGGCGGGCACAGGGCCACGGGTAACACCGGCCAGCTGTGCCGGAGGAATCTCAGCACAGAGCAGCCAGGCAGGAAGTGAGGGCAAGACACCGAAACCACACGGGAAAGGGAAAGGGAAACCGAGGCGGTTAGCGCTACAGCGCACCGGCGTCCTCTCGCTTGGCGCCAGGCCAGCCTCCCGCCCAGGCTCAGGGGGGCCCCCCGGGAGAGGGACCAACAGGGCTGGAGAGAGAACCCAGGCGTCCTGGCTCCCAGCCCCTCCCCGCTGTAACCACTAGACCCCACTGCCCTGCTTAGCAGCTCCACCATGAATGGCTGTATGGGAGGCTCGTCCTTGTTCCCTGCCCAGCGGTAAACA
This sequence comes from Pelodiscus sinensis, assembly GCF_052426305.1. Lineage (NCBI taxonomy): Eukaryota > Metazoa > Chordata > Testudines > Trionychidae > Pelodiscus > Pelodiscus sinensis. The sequence goes on from NC_143082.1 coordinate 1,929,926, forward strand.
AGCCCCCACGCGCCTTGCCACGGCCTTGCTGCCGAGCAGGGGCCACGAGCCGGCTCCGGCAGCGGCTCCCAGCAGGCAGGAGAGGCCGGGCCTTTCCCCGCCGCGCCCGCAGGTTCAATGCCCGCAGCTCCCGGCCCCCACGAACCATGCACGGAGCGTGGGGTGTCCAGCCACGCAGGCCAGCAGGAGCCGTGGGCAGGGCGGGGCCGGGGAGGTAGAGCCAATGGCAGGAGCCGGCACTAAGGTCCCCCAACGTGGCTGGGCCACGGGCAGAGCCAGGATCTGGGGGGGGGGCGGGGGGGGGGGGGGGAGACACGACTTACCAGCTGCTGGGAGCTGCTGCGCTTCTTGGAGAGCTGCGGGGACGCGCCGTGCTCCCGGGACACCTGCTTCCGCACCTCGGCCGCCACCGTCCTGCAAGAGAGTCGGGTCAGGGCGGGAGCCGCCCGGGCGAGGCCTGGAGCCCAGAGAGCCGGCGTCGCCGGGGCCGCAGGCTGGCCTGGGCACCTGCAGCTTCACAGCCGGCCCTGCCCCGCAGCAGGGGACACTGAGGCACAGCGCAGGGAAAAGTCCCCCAACAAGTCACAGCTGGGAACAGACCCCAGGAGGCCTTCCTGTCTCCCGGTCGTCTGGTCTAACCGCTAGGGCACACAGCCACGCAGAACAGACCCCAGGAGTCCGGGCTGGCAGCCCCTCCCCGTGCCCGCCAGCGCAGACCGGATCCAGCAAGGCCTGCGCTACACGTTACTGAGCCGGGGGAGGGGCACTTCCCAGCCCCTCCCCGCCCAGCTTGGCTCCGCGAGTCGCTCCAAGGCCGGGGGTAGCGCTGGCAAGTCCGGGGGAGCATCCCTGGTTCTTCAGAGCTTGGATTTTCACCCCCCTTCTCTCCGCAATGCGCCTGAGGACGCCCGGGCTCTGCCACCAACTCCCTGGGTGGCCTTGGGCAAGTACCAGTGCGGCCCTGTGCCTCAGTTTCCCCACCTATAACATGAGGATACGAGCCTTTGTCTCTTCTCTCTTTTATGGGGCGCATGGGGGCAAGAGCCGTCCCTCACTCGGCCTATGCAGCGCCCGACCCCACGGGAATCCAATCACGGGGGGCCCCTACGCAATACCACAACACACCACCCTGCTGGGGGGGGGGGGGGGGACACACCGGGCACGGGGGCAGCAGATCTGCCAGCTCTCTCCACAGGAGCTCCCCATGCGCCTCATTGTACAGATGGGGAAACTGAGGTACGGAGCAGTGCAGGGGCTTGCCCCGGGACACCCCGCAGGCAGGAGAGAACCCAGGAGTCCTGCGCCCCAGGCACAGAGGGGCCACCCCTCCTAGAGGCCCCCCGTGCGAAAGGAGACGAGCGAGCCCTGCCCCGGCTCCCCGTGCTGCCAGGCGGCCCCATGCCCAGGCCCTCCCCGGGGCACAGAGCGCAGGCGCCGGGCGGGCTGGGGACCCGGGAGCTGCTGTAAGGGGCGAGGCAGGTCTCCTGCTTCAAGCAACAATGTGTATGGAGGGGAGTGGGGCCTAGTGGTTAGAGGGGGGAGAGGCTGGGAGCCAGGACTCCTGGATTCCATCCCTAGCTCGGGGGGGGGGGGGGACGACGAGTCAGATTTCAACTTTTCAATGGGGGGGGTATCAGTCAGACCAAGGGCCCGAGCCACCCCCCTCAGAAACGGGGCCACGGCGCCTTCTGGGTCCCCACTCGCCCCTGGGAAACCGAGGCCCCGAGAGACCTCGGGGGGGAACCGGGGACGCCTCCAGGTGTCCGAGGCCCGGCTCAATACCCGGCCACCATCAGCGCGGCAGCATCCGCCCGGGTGGCAGCGCTAGGCAGTGCCACTTGGTACCACCAGCTGCCACGGAGCAGCTGCTGCCGCCCGCGCTCCCCCCGCCCGGCTCAGCAGCTGTTTTCCAGCCGGGCTCCCACGCTCTGGGTCCAAGGAGGAGGGGGCTGATGGGGAGGGCAGAGTTGTCGGGGCAGCAGGCAGGCCCAGGGTCCCGAGCAAACCCCGGCAGGACCCCGGCCTCCTACCCCGGGACAATAAAACCAAACGCCTCCGCCGGCCGCGCCCCAAAGCAAACGGGGCCCCGAGACGGGCGCGGGCTCCGGGGGCTCGCACGGGGCCGCCCACGCCGGGGCAGCGGCGCCCCCAGCGGGAGGCCGTCGTGAGCAGCGTCGGGATTTCGGCGCCCAGGGATGGGAGCACGTGCAAAGGGGGCACAGCGCCCCCTAGTGGGGCACGGGGCTCGGCACCCCCAAGGAGAGAGCGCCCCCTATGGGGCGGGCCCAGCTCCAGTCCTGGGGCGGCCGGAAGCCAGGGCCAGACGCACTCAGGCCGGGAACCAGGGCACGTGGCGCCTCCTGCCCCAGCCACGTTCAAATCCAGACGGGGGGCTGCGTACGGTCAGGCCCCACAGCGGCTCCCCGGAGCCCTGGATTCTGCAAGTCCGGGGGCCCAGCCACGGGGCAGGACACAGTGGGGCCCTTTCAGACAGGGAAACTGAGGCAAAGAAGGACACTGGCTCAAAGCCAGCAAGGCCAGGCTGGTCTTTGAGTCACCAAGGCGACACCTCCATGGTCACTCCGGGCACGGAGGGGGTGGGAAAGGCCTGGAAAAACCCCAACCCAAGTGATGCGCCCTAGGGGAACCCCTGGACCCAGATCGGGACCCCGCCTCCTGCTGCCCAGAGACAAGCCCTGCCCCAAGGCACTTACAATCAATCCCAGCAAGGCACAGAGCAGGAGGGGAAACTGAGGCACTGGGCAGTGACGTGACCCATCCCGCGTCGCCCAGCAGGCTGCTCTGCTGTGGTACCAATTGCCTGGGGCCGGACGAGCTCAAGGGAGGCTGGAGAAACCGGAGGGCGCTGGACAGGAGCAGGTTGGAGCTGGCGGGCCCAGGCTGAGCGCACCCACAGGCCAGCTCTGGGGGCCCGGGGCTGGAAACAACCTGCTGGGGGGAGTCGAGCTCAGGGACAGGCCAGACACTGTGTCACTTATGGGTGTTGTGAGAGCACCTTGGGGTGCCCTGCCCGAGAATGGATCTTTACCCCCCCCCCCCCCCACACACTGTGCCAAGAGCTGCATGGATCCCGGACCAGGGACCCCCCCCCCCCCAGTGCCGCAGAGCCCCGGCCGGAAAGGTGACAGTCTGCTGGGACAAGGAGGGGTGAAAAGAACATTCTGCCCATTCTGGCAGCTGGAGGAACAGGGGCCAAGAGAGAGCAGGGGCAGGCTGGCGCAGTGGTTAGAGCTGAGGCCTGTGATTTGCAGGGACGGGGCCAGGCAAGTCCCTGGGACAAGCAAATGAGACCTGCCCAAGGTATCCTGCAGCCCCCCGCCCCCCCGCCAAGTGCCCCACGGGCTGCCTGGCCCACACCCCGCCTGCGCCCGGCTCGGGGGAAGAGGAAGCCGAGAGCAGCAGGGGAGGGAGAGCCCGGAGCCCCTGAATTATTCACCTGCACCTACTGCCGGCTCGCGGCCAGTGAGCGAGGTCACCCCCGGGCCGGCCGTGTCCCTCCTGCTCCCCAGCAACTCGCGCCCACGACTGGCCGGTGCCCGCCGGGCTGGGGAGCCAAGCCGCACGGGGGGGGGGGGGGGGAGGGCAGGGAGAGAGACGCTGCCCAAAGCCCAGCCCGCAGGCAGGGAACGAAGCCGGCGCAGTTCAACGTCCACTAACTGCTACCTGAACGCGACCGGCGGGACGGAGCGCCCGGCTGCCTGCCTGCAAGACCCGGCCCGGAGCATTAGCCCTGCGCTTCACAAACTGGAGGAAAAGCCAGACACACAGAGAGACACAGAGAGACACAGAGACACACAGAGAGACAGACACAGAGAGACACAGACACAGAGAGACAGACACAGACACACACAGAAACACACAGAGAGAGACAGACACACACACAGGCACAGACACACACAGACACACGCACACACAGGCACAGAGACACACAGACACACACACACAGGCACAGAGAGACACACAGAGAGACAGACACACACACAGGCACAGAGAGACAGACTCAGCCCTGGCTGGGTTGGTTTAGTTGGGATTGGTCCTGCTTTGGGCGGGGGGCTGGACTTGATGCCTCCTGAGGTCTCTGCGAGCCCTGGGATTCTATGACTGACACACACACACACACACACACACACACACACACACACACACACACACTCGCCAAAGCAGACAACCCAACAAAGCCCAACAGGGAGCCAGGAAAGGGCCGAATTTCCTTCCGCCAGGAAGCAACAAACATGCCAGCGAGGGGCTGGCCGGCCGGGCCGGGAAGGGGGGAGGCGCCAGGCTCCAAAGGGGCACCCTAGTGAAGATCCTGGTGCGACCGTTCTCGTTGCACGGCGCCGGGCCGGGAAGGGGGGAGGCGCCAGGCTCCAAAGGGGCACCCTAGTGAAGATCCTGGTGCGACCGTTCTCGTTGCACGGCGCCGGGCCGGGAAGGGGGGAGGCGCCAGGCTCCAAAGGGGCACCCTAGTGAAGATCCTGGTGCGACCGTTCTCGTTGCACGGCGCCGGGCCGGGAAGGGGGGAGGCGCCAGGCTCCAAAGGGGCACCCTAGTGAAGATCCTGGTGCGACCGTTCTCGTTGCACGGCGCCGGGCCGGGAAGGGGGGAGGCGCCAGGCTCCAAAGGGGCACCCTAGTGAAGATCCTGGTGCGACCGTTCTCGTTGCACGGCGCTCGCCGGCTCGTGCGGGCCCCAGGGCCAGTGCGGGCCAGGCAGCGTCGACAGCCCGGCCATACGAGGCTCCTCTGCGCCTGGCCCCCTTCCCAAGCCCCGTCCAGACCAGGTTCCACCCACACGCTGGGGCGGGAGGCAAACCCCAGGGATATCCCACCTGACCAGGCGCCCCCCTACTGAAACACAGAGTCTGCCAGGCCACAGACAGCGTGAGGCTCGGGCACCAACCCGGCCCCCGTGCAACACTAGCATTTCACGAGAGGACGCGTGCGTGCGAAGCAGGCAGGGAGAGCTGGGAGCCCTGTCCTTCGGGCTGGGGCTGGGGTTCAGCTCGCACGTTCTGCAGGGGGAGGGGGACTCCAGTTCCCAGGACCCCCGATCCCACATCTTTGGAAAAAGGCTCCCATCTGGCGGGGGGGGGGGGGGGCTCACACTTCTAGCTGGGGGGCAGGGAGATGCCAACTGGGACCTGGCAGGGGACTGGCCCCCCCCCCCCGCTAGGAAGCTTTCTAGCCCCCCATGCGCATCTTGGGGGACCCCTCCCAGCCTGCACCTGGCAGGAGGGGCCCTGCGGGGAGGATCCGGGGACACCAGCGACTGAGGGGGAGGGGCAGCTGCAGTGCTGGGGGTGCCCCAGGGTGCTCTGGTCTGTGGGTGGGTGCCCCAAGGGGCGGGCCTGGGGGCGCTGGGTGGGGGGCCCGGAGCAGGGGCACCCCCGGCTCTTACCGGCTGATGCGCTGAGCGCAGGGGGGACGCCGGCAAGGGCCCGGGGGGGGGGGGCGAGACCGGGGGCGTAGGGCGGGCGGGCGCTGGGGTGTTCGGGGCGGGGGGGCCCGAGGGGGTGCCGGGCGGGGGGGCTGGGGGGTGCCAGGGGGGCGCAGGGCCCGACGGTACCCGGGGGAGCGCAGGGCGGGGGGCGCTGGGGTGCCCGGGGGGGCCCGCGGGGGGGCGCAGGGCGGGGGGCGCTGGGGGGTCCGGGGGGGCCGCGGGGGGGGGCGCAGGGCGGGGGTGCCCGCGGGGGGGCGCAGGGCGGGGGGCGCTGGGGGGTCCGGGGGGCCCGCGGGGGGGCGCAGGGCGGGGGGCCCTGCCGGGGGGGCCCGCGGGGGGGCTCTCACCGGCTGATGCGCTGGGCGAAGGCGCGTCGCTCCGGGGCCGCCATGTGGCTCCGTCCCTGCGGCCGGGCCGGGCTGGGCGGCACCTTCCGGGTCCGTCCGCCCGCACCGCGCCGCCCCCTGCCGGCCGAGCCCTGGAGCGCCCCGGCCCCTATGGGGCGCCCCGCGCGCGACGCTGCAGGCGGACCCCTATGGAACGCGCCCATAGGCGCCCGTGGGCAGCTGCGGCCGGGGCAGAGACTATTTCCCTAGGAATCCCCGTGGGCCCCCAGGGAGAGCTCTGACCCTAGAGCAGCCTCTCCCCCTGCGCTGGGGGAGCTGGGAAGGGGGGCTGGGCTGGGGGTCCTTTGCTTGGAGAGCGGGGCTGGCCCCCACAGCCCAGGCCAGCCCCCAGGTGAGGGGAGCCCTGCATGGATCCAAGGAGCCGTCACTGGCTGCAGGGTCCTTCCCCAGACCCCAACCAAAATCAAGCTCCCAGCGGGCCGGGCGCTGGCTGAGATCAGGGTCCCCTTCGGCCGTTGCTCCACAGACAGATCAGAAGAGGCTGCCCCGTCACAATTAGCTCCCTGCCTAACGAGACGAAAAGCAGGCAGGGAAACTGAGGCACAGAGCGGGCCGGGTATTTGGCCAAGGTCTCCCAGCACGTCGCCTCCTGCCTGCAGTTGGGGTCACCCCCCTCACACAACGTCAGTGTCTGGTGGGGCACCGGGGTGTCTGGGGGAACTGGGGGCAGTACCGGGAAGGACAACCCAAAGGACTCCAGCAGACAATCCCACGGCTGGGAAGGGGAGAGGAGGGCTGTCCCTGCCCACTCCCGCCCGGGGGGAGACTGTGTGACTGGTCCCAACATGGAACCCCAGGACCCGGCTCACCCATCCAAGTGAACAGGCGGCGGATGGAGAACAAGCGAAAGGCCGAGGCACCGGCGGCCTGGGGAACTCCCTGCCAGGGGATGTGGTGAAGGCTAAAAGCAGAAGTGGGTTCAGAGGAGAACCAGGGACGTTCCTGGAGGACTCATCCAGCGACGGCCGACAGCCCCGACGAGCAGGGCCACAGCCCCGGGGGTCTCCTGAGACTCCGTCCTGCCCTACCCACCAGGCCGCGCTGCTCCTGTCCTGAACTCTACCGCACTTCCTGACAGGCTGCGTGGGTGGCTGCCCCAGGCTGGCTGGACAGGAGCTGGGGGTGCAGATGGCTCCCCGCTCCAGCTTGCTCGGGGGGCAGGGAGCGACGGCCTCTGGGGGCGGTGATGGTGGCACGGGGGGTGGCGATGCTGCGGGCTCCCTCTGCTCCCCCCGGTCTCATGTGTGGGGTGCCGGTCAGGGGACCAGACTCTGTGAACCCTCGGGGGCGGCATGGCCAGGCTGAAAGCCGAGGCGCCCGGACGGGCAGGGCTGGCCGGGGTTACAGCCAGCGGAGACTCTGCTGGGATCTTCCAGGCGGGGGCAGGGGATTCACGCGGAGCCCCAGCTGGGCAGCCTGAGGGATGAGACGGGGGCTGGTTCGGGGGCTGGCGTGCGGGGAACCAGCGTGCGGACGGCGGCCATCTAGCTGGGGGGCTGGGCCGAAGTGGGGCTTGCGGGGGGGCCGCGGGGCTGGCACACAGGGGTCGGGACTCAGTGTCCCTAGGGTGTAACGAGGGGAGGGGGAGGGAGTTTGTTGTTCCAGGGACCAGCACAGAACGGGGGACCCCGGCGATTGGTGTCCGGCAGGCCCTGCTCGGAGGGCACGGCCGGGTCTGGCCGGAGGGAGGCCAACGGGGCTGCGGAGAGAGGCCCCCGGTACCTGCCCAGCTGGTTCCAGCCAGGGGGGAAAAGTGCAGGGAGAGGCAGAGAAGAGGGAGCCCAGGCGCCCGTTACGGGGCCTGCAGACAAAGGCCGGGAGTGGCTGCTAGGGATGGATATGGAGGCTGGGCTGGAGGGAGGGGGCTGCCGGACGAGGCAGGGGGATGGGGGGAGCCCACCTGGCTGTAAGGGGCTGGGGGGGCCCGGCCCACAGGCCTGAGGGTTCCCGGCTGGGTTCAAAGCTCCATAACCCCCCGTGTGACACTGGCCAAGAGTCGCTCCAGTCTGGAGACCAGGGCTGCGCTATTCCCGCTGGGAGTGGGGGCCCCCGGAACGGCCCACGGCACAGGCAGGCGGGCCGAGGGCTCAGGGAGGGGCGGTCCCAGGAGGTGAAGGGGCTGGACCCCCAAGAAGGGGCCGTCGCACTAGAGGGGGCTTCTCCGGGGAGTGTGGGCGGGGCCGGGAGTCCGTGCCAGGGGCCCTACCCCGGTGTCATCTCTGCCCGCAGCTCAAAGGTGCCAGCGCCCCCAGAGGCAGGGCAGGGAGTCGGGCTGGCTGGACCCCGGCGGCCAGTGCCGGGGGCAGAATCTACTCCCCACCGCTGACCAGGCACCGCTACGGCTCCGGGTGGGCTCCTGGCATGGCAGGATGGCAGGACACACCCCAACGGGCAGCAAAGCACACATCTGGGGGGGCAGGACAGCCCCAGTGCCTCCTGGCTTCCCACCCAGCCTCGCTGCCCGGTGGGCACAGGGGAACACCCGGGCTACACGGGTCTGGCTCCATCAGCTGGCCAGTGGGTACCAGCTTGGGCTTTCCCCGGGCATGGAGCCGGCTGTTGGGTGCCCGGCATGGAGCCAAGGGCTGTGCGAGGAGATGGAGTCGCCCACTGAGCTCAGAGGCACCCTGCCTCCGCAGGGCTCTGGCTTTAGAGGCCGGGACGATGGAGAAACATCGCCCTCTAGTGAGGCTTCGCCAAGCAGCTGCCTAAACCCGAGGGCGTGTGTGCCAAGCGTGGGGGGAGATTTTCCCCCTCGTCCCACGGGGGCTGCACCGGAGCCGACAGCAGCAGAGGCCTCTGTCCCTATTCAGGCCAATGCTTACGGGCTTCCCGGAGCTGTGAGCGAGCCATATCACCCCAGCCGGGTCTGTCTCTGGGTGGGGCCAGGCCCTGCGGCTCCAGGACATCTGGCTGATGGACGTAGCTCCATCCTGCCCACTCCCAGCCCTCAAGCACCCGGCTTACTGGTACGGATGTTAAGGACGAGTCGATGAGTCGATCCCCCCCGCCTTGCTGCCTCTAGCAGATAGAGGCAGCAAAGGGCAGGGGGAAGAGGAGGCATTTCAAAATGGCAGCGCCGCACGGAGCTGTGGCGTTTCAAAGAGGCAGCGCTGCGTGGAGCATGGGGTCAGCGGAGGAGTCCCTAGCTGATCCCTGGCTCCTTGTGGTGCTGCTGCTTTGAAATGCCGAGCGGAGCCCAGGAGCCGAGCTCCAGCGTCGCATTTCAAAGCACGCAGAGCCCGGGGAGCGCTGGGGAGTCCCCAGCTGATCCTGGGTTCCGGGGAAATGCTGCAGGGAGCCCGGGTCAGCTGGACTCCCCCCGCTGGGGACTTTTATACATTTCGAAGCTGGCACCCATGTGCAGCCCGGGGCCAGGGGGAGTCCACATGGAGTTCCACATTAGAATCATAGAACCATAGAGCTGGGAGAGACCTCAGGAGGCATCAAGTCCAGTCCCCTGCCCAAAGCAGGACCAATCCCAACTCAATCAACCCGGCCAGGGCTGTGTCAAGCCGAGACTTAAACACCTCTAGGGATGGAGACTCCACCCCCTCCCTAACCCAGCCCAGTGCTTCCCCACCTGCCTAGGGAAATAGTTTTTCCTAATTTCCAACCTTGACCTCCCCTACTGTAACTTCAGACCATTGCTCCTTGTTCTGCCACCTGTCACTCCTGAGAACAGCCTCTCCCCATCCTCTTTGGAACCTCCCTGCAGGAAGCTGAAGGCTGCTCTCCAATCCCCCCCTCCTTTTTGTGTTTAAGCTCCCAAGGAGTTCCCCGGTGAGCCAGTCTGGTCACCTACCATATTTGCTTTTCTTGCTGCGCATCGGGATGGTTTCTTCTTGTGCCTTCAATAAGGCTTCTTTAAAATACTGCCAGCTCTCCTGGACTCCTTTCCCCTTCAGTAAGCATCCCAGGGAATCCTGCCCATCAGTTCTCTGAGGGAGTCACAGTCTGCTCTTCTGAAGTCCAGGGTGCGTATTTTGCTCCTTTCTTCCTTTGGTCAGGACCCTGAAATCGACCATCTCATGATCACTGCTTCCCAGGTTGTCACCCACCTCCGCTTCCCCTACTAGTTCCTCGCTGTTTGTGAGCAGCAGGTCAAGCTGCGCACGGCCCCTGGTGGGTTCCTTCAGCACTTGTACCAAGAAGTTCTCCCCAGCATTCTCCAAACACTTCCTGGATTGTCTGTGTCCTGCCGTATTGGTCTCCCAACAGATGTCCGGCATCTCCCAGCCAGAGCCCTCTAGTGTAGACCTGGCCCAAGAAGAAACTTTCCCCTGGAGGGGTTGTGAAGCTGCCAGCCGAGAATCCGGCCTTGAGTGGAGGTGCGATTGCACACGCTGCGACGGGCGACCAGAGGGGAGAAGAGACGCACTGGCCCCATGACCACGACCCGCCGGGGAATCTGCAATTCTCTTTCCCGCTCCAGGGCTGTTTGTACGAGTTCCAGACCTTCCTGAACTGCAACTGCTGGGCCGTTGGAGGGGCGGTGCTGGGAACCTGCGGGCTCAAGGTAAGCGTGGCGCTTCCGGGCCAGACACGGGGCCTAGGGCTCACAGGAACTTCCTTCGCGTCCTGCCTCTGCTACTGCCTTGCTGGGCGACCTCTGGCAAGTCACTCCCTCCCTCCGGGCCTTGGTTTCCCCCGTACTATGGCGGGCATCTTTCCTCGGCATCTCAGCTTGACCTGTTCTGCGTGTTGGAGCTCGGGCAGGACGCTGAGAAGTTTAGGAGATTGGGGGGCGGGGGTGATAGGCTCCGGAATAGCTCTTTGGGGACCCAGCGTCACCCCAAGCGCGAACGGCGAGGGGGCGGTGGCGAGGGGGCTGCTCCCCTGGACCACAGCTGGAGAGCGGGAAAAATCCCACCTCAGCTTGGCTCAGCTCGGCAGCCCCCCGGCCCCTGCTGATGTCGGCGCGGCTAGGAGACCCCCCCGGGACGTGTCCCAGGACGGAGGGTCAGGTGGGAAAGCGAGTCTGGTGCTGCAGCCCCGTGCGACGGCGCGTCGGGGACCCCCAACCCCGCACCCCCGTTGCAGCCAGATGGAACTGGGCCAGCCAGTAGAACAGGGAGAGTTTATTGAGACACAGCCCGGCCCGGGTTCGATGTGGACATCGGAGTCAGGGGCAGGCAGCCTCAGACCCCTTGGGGCAGGGTCCACAGGCCCTGATCCCCCAGTACCCGATGTAGTCTCTTCTCTTCACATTTGCCCAGCCCAGACTGCCCCTTCTCCCACCCCAGAACACTCCTCCCCCCAGGCAGCCTCCCCCTTCCTTTGTTTAGACCCCCTCCGCTGGCCAGGTGAGGAGTTGCTAGACCATGGTCTACCTGCCCTGCCCCCAGTGCTTACAGACACTGGCCAGTAGGGGTCACCCACAGCCCAACACAGCAACCAGTGACTGCCCAACCCTTGTGGGCCCATGGCCCCAAGAGTGAACGGCCCCCCCCATGTCACTCCCCGGCTCGCAGTGCTGTGCAGAGAGGTAACAGGGGAGGCTCACGCCTGAGCCTCTTTAGAACTCTCCCCCCGTTTTTCTTGGTTCTTAGCTGGCAGCCCTGGCTGCTCCCCTGGCTCTCTACTGTCTGATCGGCACCAGCGCCTGACCGGAGACCGGAGCAATTTCCACCGGAGACGCCGCTCCTGCCAGGCCGCGCTCCCCTGCCCCTGCAGCTCCCTGACGTGCGCTGCGAGAGAAACCCAACATGCCCGATGGTAACTGCTCCCAGATCTTTCCCGCGAGTCTGCAACAGCGCGGAGACTCCGGGGGAAGTGGCGGGGGGGAGCTTTGGGTGTTTATCTGCTTGTTCGAGAACTCCTCCGGCGTGGGACGAGCCAGCACCACCCAGCTTGCTAGGCCACTTCCTCTTCTCCCCAATAAAGCAACGTGAGGGTTTAGCTGGGCCAGGCCGCTGGGCCGTGCCTGGAATGGGACTGGTTCTCATCAGACCATTCAGAAAAGAGACACAATCACTCCGGTAGGTGAAAGGGGCTGGCTGGGGGTGCCCCCCCATCCAGAGCTGCCCCAGCCACGAGCCTCTCACCCTGCATGTGCCCTTGGGGGAGGCTGAAGTTCACCCCCCCCCCAGGGACATCGCTGGCTGTTCCCCTTTGTCAGGGAGCGAGGGGAAAGCGACCAGTTTGCTGCAGTCCTCACTCCGGCTGGGGAGCGCAGGGGGCAGGCGAGCTGGGTGCTGACGGGACTGGAAGGGGAAGAACAAGCTGTCCACGGATCTGCACTAAGGCCCCGAGCCGCATGCTCGTTTTTCCCGTGCGTTTCCATGCTGCGTGGGATCCGCTTGTTTTCCTCGTGTGCTCAGCGAGAAATTAGCGTCGCAGCGGCAGCAGGGAACGGAACCGACATGGGTTATTGTAGACCCTACCCAAAAGACGCCCTGACTGAGGATCCTGGGTGCATCGCTCACAGCAGTGACCCCGTGCACAATGGCGGAACGGGCGCTGGATGGCTCACCCCTTTCTGAGGGATCGGTTCAGGTTCCAGCACTGGTGACTCCATGTTTTGGGGGTCTCTGTGCAGCTAGGGGCTGCCTCCCTCACCCCTGCTTTTAATGCACCCAGAGACTTGGGAGGCTAATTGTGAGTTTCTGTTCATCCTTCTTTCCTCACTCGGAAAGCCATCCGGGAAACGCTGAAACGAGGCTGTTGCTGGCGTGGTACATCAGGAACTTGATTCCTAACACGCTGGTTTATGTCCCCCCCCCCCCCGCGCCCCGTAGGTGTTTCGAAAAGATCAGCAGTGTCATTGCTTTTCTGCGCTCCAACAACGGCTGTTTTCTGCCCCTGGCTTGTATTCGTCTGCATTCAATAGCCGTGACCTTTCTCTGCGGGCGCCGTGAGCCTGGCGAGCGGCTGGTTGAACGTGGTGGGATTCAGCCAAGACAAGATCGGAGCTGGGCTTGGGAGGCAAAAATGAAGTTTTCCCTTTGCTCATTTTGGGGTGAAATTCACCCCTGGTATGACACACAGCCCCGGCTCTGACTCTCCTCTGGGCTTCTCACAGAGTGAATCTAGAATTCAAGTGGACGATTCACGTCTGAAGGGAAGGGGGGGTTTGTGTGTGTCTGTTATTTGCATTACGGCCGCCCCCAGAGGCCTCCTGTACAAACAGTCCCTGCTCCCAGAGAATCGAAGGAAGGAGAACACTCCCCATTTTGCAGGGGAGAAACTGAGGCACAGAGCCAGGGGAGGAGGGAGTGACTTTTCCAAGGTCACACAGGGAATCAGTGGCACAGCCAGGAAGAGAACCCGTGTCACCCCCTCGTGGAAAGAGCCAGCTCTGCCCGCCCTTTGGCCCTACAGCAATGGGAGCCTGTGGGCCCTATAGACACGACCCTAGAGCCATCCCATGGCCCCAGAACCCTCCCAGGCGCGGGCCCCCGATGCTGCCTCACAATGGAGCCTGCTCCCCCCCCCTTCCAACAGCCACCGGGCGACGGTTGGAATCCCCGCGGGCGCAGGGCCAGCCGGAGCCAGGGCCTGTAGGGCACGGAGCCAAGTGAGCCCCGGGGTCGTTCCCGGAGCCAGGACGCTTGGGGGAGCCGGAGCCAGCACAAGGCCTCGTGGATAAATTCACGCTCCAGGCCTCTCTCCTGCCCACTCCCTTAGCTCCAGGCTTGCCCGAGACACCCCACACGCCAGGGCTGCAGGCCCCAGCCTGGGTCATGGGTGGGGTGAAGCCCCTGATGCAGGGAAGGGAGACGGAAGCGTGAGCATCGGGCCCCCCGCCCGCCCTCTACCCGGGACAAATTCCCCCGCCGAGGTGTCCGGGTGACAGCTGCCAGTGGACACGATGGGAACAAGCCCTCTCCTTCCGGGGCCCCGCTAATCAGCCACTGTGGGAATCTCCCCCGAGGGGGCTGGATTTTCACGTCACAGAGACCCTGACCCCCAAACTCACAGACAACCTCGGAGAGCAACCGCCACCCAGATCCCGGCCGAGATCAGGGCCCGTCGGGCCAGACGCCCCCAGAACCCGGCCGAGATCAGGGCCCGTCGGGCCAGACGCCCCCAGAACCCGGCCGAGATCAGGGCCCGTCGGGCCGGACGCCCCCAGAACCTGGCCGAGATCAGGGCCCGTCGGGCCAGACGCCCCCAGAACCCGGCCGAGATCAGGGCCCGTCGGGCCAGACGCCCCCAGACCCCGGCCGAGATCAGGGCCCGTCGGGCCAGACGCCCCCAGAACCCGGCCGAGATCAGGGCCCGTCGGGCCGGGCACCCCCAGACCCCGGCCGAGATCAGGGTCCGTTGGGCCGGGCACCCCCAGACCCCGGCCGAGATCAGGGCCCGTCGGTCCAGATGCCCCCAGACCCCGGCTGAGATCAGGGCCCCGTCGGGCCGGACCCCGGCTGAGATCAGGGCCCCGTCGGGCCGGACCCCAGCTGAGATCAGGGCCCTGTTGTGTCAGGTGCTGCCCAGACCCTGGCTGAGGTCAAGGCCCTGTGAAGATCAGGGCCCCGTTGGGCCGCACTGCACAGACCACCCCTCCCCACTGAGATCAGGGCTTCATTGTGCCAGGTGCTGCACAGACCAACCCACCCGAGATTAGGGTCCTCTGAGATGGGGAAACTGAGGCACAGAATGATGCCGTGACACGAAGGGGCTAATCTTCCTGGCCCCAGGCCAGCATTACCTGCTAGACTAACCCCCTTGCCTACACTTGCTCTTCCACAAAAGGCTCTGCCCCGGCCTAAGTAAACGTGCTGTGCTGCTGGTGGGGTTAGCGTCAGGCCGGGGCGGGAAGGGCTCCCCGTCGGGAGCAGCAAGCCCAGCGTCAATCTCCTCTGCCCTCTCTCCAGCCCAGGGCCGTCCGGCGAGGGGCCCCGCTGCTCCCCATGGCGCCCCTGGCCTGTGGCTACGCCTTTCTGAAGACTGTCATGATTTGCTTCAACATCGTTATATTTGTAAGGCTGCTTCACCAGACGCAGGTTTCTTTAGGGGCCTCGCGGTGGCCCCAGGGTGCCGGGGCGGCACGGGCCCCTGCCTTGAAGAGCTCTCAGCCTAACCGGGCACCGGGGGAGGGGAGGGGAAACTGAGGCACGGAGCAGGGACGACACTTGTTCTGTCACGCAACAGACCGGGGCACAGCAAAGAAAACCCGACGGTCCTGTGCCCAGGGTAGGGGCTGGCCCCTCGGTGGGTGTAGACCTCAGTGGCCCTGGCGTTCAGGGAGTGCGGCCTTTCACCCTACGCGGGTAGGAACCACGGCCCGGGCTCAGCAGCCTCCGCTCAGGGCCTCACCGGGGAAGGTGCTGGCTGGGGACAGGGCACGGAGCCGGCACCTCGGCTCCCCGGCACGGCTGGAGCCAGCAGGGCCACTGCGCCGATACCGCTGTTCCCTCCCCAGTTCGTCGGCTGCACCATGGTGGGGCTCGGCCTGTGGATTAAGCTGGGCAGCACGTCCTTCGTCAGGGTGCTGGGCGCTTCCTCCGTCTACTTCGTCCACGTGGGCTTCTTCTGCATCGTGGTGGGCAGCCTGGCCGTCGTGCTGGGCTTCATCGCCTGCTGGGGGGCGGCCAAGGAGAGCCAAGGGCTCCTGCTGACGGTGAGTCCGGGCGCGGGCAGGGTCCCGGTGCGCGAGGACGGGGCCGCGGACTAAGGGGAGGTCGGGCAGGCCGGCATGCCGCCCTGGGCACCCGCCGTGGGGTTCACCCAGCGGGGGATCAGACCCGCCCCCGCCGTGGGGTTCACCCAGCGGGGGGTCAGACCCGCCCCCGCCGTGGGGTTCACCCAGCGGGGGATCAGACCCGCCCCCGCCGCGGGGTTCACCCAGCGGGGGGTCAGACCCGCCCCCGCCGCGGGGTTCACACAGCGGGGGGTCAGACCCACCCCCACCGGGGGTTCACACAGCGGGGGGTCAGACCCGCCCCCACCGCGGGGTTCACACAGCGGGGGTCAGACCCGCCCCCACCGCGGGGTTCACACAGCGGGGGGTCAGTCCCGCCCCCACCGCGGGGTTCACACAGCGGGGGGTCAGTCCCGCCCCCACCGCGGGGTTCACACAGTGGGGGGTCAGACCCGCCCCCACCGCGGGGTTCACACAGTGGGGGGTCAGACCCGCCCCCACCGCGGGGTTCATCCAGCGGGGGGTCAGACCCGCCCCCGCCGCGGGGTTCACACAGCGGGGGGTCAGACCCGCCCCCACCGCGGGGTTCACACAGCGGGGGGTCAGACCCGCCCCCACATCCAGCCCTCCTTCTCGTGCCTGCGATAACAGACCCGCGGCTGCCTCCCTTGAATTCACAAGCTGCTCTAGCCCATCCTGGGTGGGTTGGGGCTGGGGTTGGGTTAGAAATTAGGGCTGGGAGCGGGACACAGGGTTAGGGGTTAGAATTAGGGTTAGTGTTAGGACTGGGGATAGGGGTTAGGCTTTTGCTTAGCGTTAGGGTTAGAGGTTAGGGTTAGGATTGGGGATAGGGGTTAGGGTTAGGGTCAGAGTCGGGTTAGGGATGGGGGTTGGGGTTATGGGTTAAGTTAGGGTTAGACTGGGGATAGGGGTTAGGGTTAGGGTTAGGATTGGGTTCAGGGCTAGGGGGTTAGGGTCGGGGTTGGGGATAGGGGTTAGGGTCAGGGTTAGGGTTGGGTTCAGGGATAGGGGTTAGGATCGGGGTTGGGGTTAGGGATGGGGGTTGGGGATAGGGGTTAGGGTTATGGGTTAGGGTCAGGGTTAGGATTGGGTTCAGGGATAGGGGTTAGGCTCGGGGTTGGGGTTAGGGATGGGGGTTGGGGATAGGGGTTAGGGTTATGGGTTAGGGTCAGGGTTAGGATTGGGTTCAGGGATAGGGGTTGGGGTTATGGGTTAGGGTCACGGTTAGGATTGGGTTCAGGGATAGGGGTTAGGGTCGGGGTTGGGGCTAGGGATGGGGGTTGGGGATAGGGGTTAGGGTTATGGGTTAGGGTTCAGGGATAGGGGTTAGGGTTCAGGGATAGGGGTTAGGGTTCAGGGATAGGGGTTAGGGTTCAGGGATAGGGGTTAGGGTCGGGGTTGGGGCTAGGGATGGGGGTTGGGGATAGGGGTCAG
Organism: Pelodiscus sinensis; assembly: GCF_052426305.1. NCBI lineage: Eukaryota > Metazoa > Chordata > Testudines > Trionychidae > Pelodiscus > Pelodiscus sinensis. The sequence continues at coordinate 1,946,834 of NC_143082.1, forward strand.
GGTTCAGGGATAGGGGTTAGGGTCGGGGTTGGGGCTAGGGATGGGGGTTGGGGATAGGGGTTAGGGTTCAGGGATAGGGGTTAGGGTCGGGGTTGGGGATAGGGGTTAGGGTTATGGGTTAGGGTTCAGGGATAGGGGTTAGGGTCGGGGTTGGGGTTAGGATCGGGGTTGGGGCTAGGGATGGGGGTTGGGGATAGGGGTCAGGGTTCAGGGATAGGGGTCAGGGTTCAGGGATAGGGGTTAGGGTCGGGGTTGAGGTTAGGATCGGGTTAGGGTTTTGCTAATTGGTTAATGGACTCCACGTTTACATCCCTAGTGCGGGTTAGGGCTGGGACCGGGGCACAGTACAAGATCCAGCCTCCACTCCAGCCCTTTGGCAGCTTCTGTGGATCCCAAGCCTGAGGGACTCAGACGGCGTGTGCCCTGCGTTCTACCCACGTGAGGGGCATGGTCGGCAGCTCCCACGGCTCCTGTGGACCGGCCTGGCCTCCTGCCCCCATTCACCCTCCTCCAGGAGGCCTCCGCCACCGGGGCCCAGCCCTTCCATCGCAGTGTGAATGTGCCTCTTGGGCAGCACTTTGCAACCCCACCACCTTCATCCCAAGAGAAACAGCCCACACTGGCTCTTCCCAGCGCTGTAAGGTCGGTTCCTGGGTGTGAAATTGACACGCCCAGCGCTGTAGCTTCTGGCTCAAGGGTGTGAAATTGACACGCCCAGCGCTGTAGCTTCTGGCTCAAGGGTGTGAAATTGACACGCCCAGCGCTGTAGCTTCTGGCTCAAGGGTGTGAAATTGACACGCCCAGCGCTGTAGCTTCCTGCTCCTGGGTGTGAAAACACCCCCTCCCCCTCCCAGTGAAGCAAGTTACAGAGCGGTAAAGCACCAGTGTGAAGCAGGCTACTCACTGGGAGCCGCGCTCCCACTGCCCTTAGCTACTCCCCATGTGGAGGTGGTTTACATGGGGCGCGGGGAGAGCTCTCCCCGAGCTAGCGCCATCCCTACTGGTGCTGCAGCCCCACACAGTCCAGCATCGGGTCCGCCCGGGCGGCCGTTCCGCAAGAGGCCGACTGACGCTTGCAGGGGCAGGCGCTCGCCAGCGCTCCTGATCTGAACGGCGTTTACTCCGGGAGATGGCAAGCAGGCGCAGGGCCGGAGGAACAGCAGGCGGCCGCGCGGTGGCGCCTTTAAGGGGACAGCGCCGTGTCTGTCCCGCCGCCTGCTGTGCGGCTGCCCCGGCTCCGTCCTCCAGCCCGCGTTCAATGCAGACCCCGCCCGAGAGCGAGGCCACACGGGGAGCACTAACAGCCACTTCCCATGTCCCCTCCCGCACAGTACTTCTTACTCATGCTGGTCATCTTCATTGCCGAAATCGCAGCCGCTGTCGTCATCTTCGCCTTCACCTCCTTCGTGAGTACCGAGCTCCTGCCTCCACGGCCGCCCGGCCCCCTTCGCCTGGCAGGGACTCAGGCCCCGGCCCGACAAGAGTCCCTCGGGATCGGGTCCCTCTTCCAGACAGGGAGACATTCCCAAGGGAAGCTAAGCGCCCACCTTCTGCGAGTGCCTTTGGACTTGGGTTTGCATCACCCGGGACCTTCCACCTCCAGGGCCACCCCCTTAAAATCACCGTGCCAAAGAACCAGCCCAAATCGGAACTTTTGTTGGCCAAATAACCTAAGACCCAGGGGTCGGATGCAGCCCCTGGCTTGCCTGGATCTGGTTCCTCCAGCATTGGGGAGCCCAGGCTGCCGCTCCAGCCCTCCCGCCGTTCCACCGTGGGGCTGGAGCACACGCGATCTGCTAGCTGGGCCCCCCCCAGGTTCAGGGGAGCCGGGGAATGGGGGGAGGGTCTTTCTCCTTCTCGGTCAGGGGCCACGTCACTGGGGGTTTGATTTTTCTTTTTTGCTTCTCACTTGTGTGCGGCCCCCGACTGATTTTTCTGTGGGTCAGCGGCCCCCGGCCCAAACAAGATTCACGCCCCGAGCTGGATGCCGAGAGCAGGTGGAATTCTAACCAATGTTTGTCAAAAATGAAGCCTCACGTAATGCAAAGAAAAAGGAGCCTTCCACCCCCCCCCCCCCACTTGTCCCTCAAAACCAACTCACGGCTCTCGCTTAGGTCTCCCCACTCCCCGGGCCCCACTGACATCAAGGTTCCCCTTTGCTTTGGGGTGATTCCTCCCGTGTTATTCCTATTGGTCGGAAAAGCACGTTTCAATATGGCCGCTCCCCCTGTGGCTTGGCTTTCCTACGGCCCAGACCCTGCACAGATGCCCAGGGTCTGAGGATGAAACAATGTTACGATTTAGGGCGGGGTGGGCAATTATTTTTGATGGGGGGCAACTCCAAGGTTTTGATCAAGGAGGGGGTGTGGGGTCTGGGATGGAGGTTGGGTGTAGAAGAGGAATCTGGGCTGGGGGAGGAGTACCGGAGAGGGTGCACGGTCTGGGAGGGAGTCATGACCTGGAGGTGGGGGGTGCAGAGGGTTTGGGTGACGGCCTTGAGCAGGGAGCTGGGGGGATGGAGGGACTGGGGTGCCAGAGACAGGCTGTACCCAGGTGGCGTTTACCTAGGTGGTTCCCAGCAGGCAGCCCTGCAGGACCCTGGGGCAGGCTCCCTGCCTGTCGGTAGCCCCCAGCTGCCTCCTGTGGCTCTCTAATCCAGGCACTGGGGAGTGGGGGAAGCTTCATGCACTGCCCTGCCCCCCAGAACAATCTCTCATCTCCCGGTTTCCGGGAACCCTCCCTCTCCCTCCAGTGCCCGGAGCAGAAAGCCACAGGGAGCAGCCAGCTGCTTAAAGTGGGGCTGCTCTGAAGCAGCTGGTTTCTCTGTGCCTGAAGATGCTGGCGGGGCGACCCACGGGCCAGATCCAGCTTTCCTGCCCCTGATCTAGTGCCACCTCCTGCGTAAAGCCGGCCAGGAAATGTGCCCTAGTTATTCCTGGACCCAGACCAATAACTTTGAGTTAAGTGAGTGTCACCTCGAAAGAGCCGTCCTGACCTATCCCTCGGAAATCCGTTTCCCAACCTGTTAAATACCCACCCCTTCTTTCCATAAGGGCTTCATGCTACCCCCTGCAGGAGCAATAGCGGTCAGGTTATGTGTGTGCATAAGTCTTTGCAGGATCCGGGCCCACGGCCAGACTGGGTCACATCTAAGGTCCCTCTAGCCCAGTGTCCTGCCTTCCGACGGAGGCCAATGCCAGGTGCCCCAGAGGGAGCGAACAGAACAGGGAACCATCAGGTGATCCCGGTCGCCCATTCCCAGCTTCTGACACACAGATCCCTGCCCATCCTGGCTAATAGCCACTGATGGACCTAACCTCCATGAATGTATCTAGCTCTTTTTGGAACCTTGTTAAAGTCCTGACCTTCACCACATCCTCTGGCGAGGAGTTCCACAGGTTGACAGTGCACTGTGTGAAGAAGAACTTCCTTGTATTTGCCTACTCACGTCATTGGGTGACCCCTAGTTCTTGTGTTATGGGAACAAGTGAGTTGGCTAGTCTGCAGCTGGCAGATGGCTGTGCTGCTCTCAGCTTTTACCAGACGGGTGCGGCACTTTGCTGTCTCTGCGTTCGATCCACCTGGGGGTCTGTCCCTGAAAACCTCAGGCCACACTTTGGCACCAGCCGGGATCCGAAGAGAAAATATTTTCTGGCTCTGTTTCATTTCCCCCGTTAAGGCTCACAGCATCGTCCTGGACAAATCGCTGACGGCCTTGAAGAATAAATACACGGGCTACAAGGACGACGACATTGTGTCCTTCGGGTGGAACGCGTTCATGCTGCAGGTAGGAGACCCTCCGCCCCTCCAGCCGCCTGGTTCAGAGGCCTCAACACTTTTCTTCCCGCTGTCTCGGGAGCTGTATCCCGGTAGCTCCCGCACGTACGCAGGGACAGTCCCGGCCGTGATGAGGGAGGACCTGGGCCAGCGGTGGGGACAGAAAATCCTGGTTCAATTCCCGTCTCTCCCCTGCACACCCTGGGTGGCCTGGGCCATCCTCCGGGCCCCTTGCACATCAGTTCCCATCTGTGCCATGGGGATAAAGCCGCGCTGTTGGGGACAAATACAGCATGGCTTGGAGCGGTTTGCCCAAGGAGCCCGCGGCCTCGCTGGGTCGTAAATCCCAGGTCAGCATCTTACACGCCCGCCCTCAACTGCGAGAGTCTCTGGGCCGGCCCCTCCCTGCTCTGGTGCCCTGGGAGCCCAGCCAACCCGGCCCGCCGGGGTAGATTTTTGGGGCCAGACGTTCCCGACAATTCATGGCCAGGAGGGACACGTCACTCAGCTCCACCCGGCGGCTTTGTGGGGTCCTGTCGAGAGCCCTGGGTCGAGATCAGAGCCACCGGGGCGGCGGGTAGCGTAGGCAAGTGAAGGTCTTGGCTTCCCCAAACCGTCCCTGGGGGCGCTGGGGTGGGGGCTGGGCTTGACTCCATGGGGCAGGGGGAAGGGGCAGGACAGAAGGGGCAGGCCTCGTGCAGAAGGGGCGGGGCCATGGGCAGAAGGGACGGGGCCTCATGCAGAAGGGGCGTGGCCTTGTGCACAAGGGGCGAGGCCTAGGGCTTGCCTTCCCCAGCTCGGCCATGTGGCGACGCGGAGCAGGTGAGCAGGAGTCACCAGCCCCCGGCCAGCGGTGTCTCTGTACAGCTCCGAGCACACGCCGCCCGCGGGGCTTCTCGCTGTGGGTGGGGTCCGCTGCTTGGCAATCAGGAGGAAACCCCCCCATCCCCGAATACAAGAGGGGCCGATCTGCTCCCCCAGCCTGGCCTGCCGGCCACGGGCCTTACAATTTCACGCAGCATTTACCACACAGGCATCGGCTGGCAACCGAAGGGCTCCACATACGTCCCCTCTGGGGAATCATCTCCTAAGCCACGGGGCGCGAGGAGTCTGCCTGGACCCAGCTGGGGAGGGAGGGAGAATCCAAGCACGGCCCTTGAGAAGCCCCGCTGTGTCTGCTCCTAGCTGAACTGCTGCGGGCTTCACAACTACACCGACTTCTCCGGCTCCGTCTTTCAACTACGGACCAACCTGACCTATCCCAAAACCTGCTGCAAAGACCCAAGGAGCTCGGCGTGCAACGGCCTGGACGTCGGCCACGAGGTCATCCACCAGGAGGTAAGGGCCTTCGGGGCACACGACGGGGAGGGAGGCAGTAGCGCTGTTAGAAACCCAGCCGGCCGTATCCCTGTGGCCACGGGGATCTCCCGGCAGGGTCGCTGCCTCTCTGGGGCTCTAAATCCTAACCAGAAAGCACCCTGTGTGCGCTGACAGCAAGGCCATGGGGCCTTGTGGGCAGGGCTCGGGGCTGGCTCTTCCAGCAGCGTGGCACTCCCGTGCCTCAGTTTCCCTCTCCGTAACGCGGGGGAGAAGAATGAGTCAGATCTCTTTTGGAGAGCACTTGGCGAGCTGTGCGTCTCAGCCCCGGGAACGTTGCCCAGCCCGTTTGCTGGCCAAGGGGCGACCGTGGCGTCCCGAAGCAAACCTCCCGGACGGGCTGAGTCCCAAAGCGGCCCATGCACCTGTGTCTCTGTCACCCCGCAGGGCTGCTTCCGCAAGCTGGTGTCCCTGATCAAAGAGAAGAGCATACTGCTTGGGGCAGCTGCTACCGGAGCCGCTGTGCTGCAAGTGAGTTTAACCCCCGGGAGCCCGGGCCCGAAGGGGCACGAGCCAGCTGGGCACAGGCCGAACGTGGACACACACAGCGCCTGACGCAGCGGGGCCCTGCCGTCGCTTATACACGAGCGCAAGAACGGCCAGATGGGGTCAGACCAATGGTCCATCTAGCCCAGCGTCCTGTCTGCCTGCTGTGTTCAGCGACAGATGCCCAGAGAGAATGCACGGAACGGGGCAATCATCAGGCAGTCCAGTCCCTGGTGTCCGGTTCCCCACATGTGGCAGTCAGGGGTTCAGGGACACCCGGAGCACAGGGTGGCATCCTTGCCCGTCCTGGCTAATAGCCATCGATGGACCTGTCCTCCATGGATTTATCTAGCTCTTTTTTTTTAACCCTGTTAAAGTCCTGGTCCTCACAACATCCTCTGGCAAGGAGTTCCACAGGTTGACTGCGCTGCATGAAGAAAAACGTCCTTTGGTTTGTCTGAAACCTGCTACCTGTTCATTTCATTTGGTGACCGCTAGTTCTTGTGTTATGGAAACAAGTCGATAACTTTTCCTTATTCACTTTCTCCACACCTGGCTTGATTTTACAGACCTCTAGCCTAGCCCCCCTTCGCCTCCTCTTCTCTAAGTTGAAAAGTCCCCGTCTTTGTCATCTCTCTTCGTATGGGACCCGTTCCAAACCCCTCACCATCTTTGTGCCCTTTTCTTAACTTTTTCCAATGCCAAGAGATCTCTGAGATGAGGCGACCGCGTCGCACGCAGGATTCAAGCCGTGGGATTTGTAGAGCGGCAATAAGAGATTCTCTGGCTTATTCTCTAGCGATTCCCAACATCCCATGGAGGGGATGTTTTCAGAGAACTCCCCCCAGCAGTTCCACGCTCGTGCTCTCGAGGGTCCGAGCCTAGCGCAGAGTCGGAATGGCTGCTTTACTTTACATTTCTCAATGCTGAATTTCACCTGGGCCATCTTACTGCCCGTTTTGTGAGCTCCCTTGGTAGCCCTTTGCAGGCATCTCTGGTTAACCAGCCT